>NW_027618630.1:27500-35000 GCF_964187855.1 Myxine glutinosa
TTGTGGCGACCATTTGTCACTGCAGCTGTTTGCGTCGCAGGGCGGAAACGATCACGAAGATGCTGCAGCACAATCCAGCGGTCTTGGTTTGGGGTGGTTAACCATGGTCTTCCTCTTCGTGGACCGTCATTCACAGTTCCAGTTTCACCGTAATGCATGGCCAGGTTGGAAATTGCAGGCTGTGAGCAACCAGGACATTGGGCAATTGTTCGCTGGCTTACAACAGCCTCAAGCATCCCAATTACCCTTAAACGTTGTTCAGATGTCAGGCGTGGCATCTGAATTTTCTTGTTGTTTTCCCTGTCAGAAGCCTCTGGAGTCTAGTGACTATGGACAGCAGTAAATGAATGTCTAACCACGATAACTGAAGGATTTCATTATGAGGGTCATTATTTAAAGGGAAAGATCCCAATACAGAACCACTCAAGCATGCCATTGTTGATCAACCAGGTGATTGAAGTGAAGTTTCTGTTACATAATAATCAGCCATTACAATTGAAGAAACGTGTGTGCAAAGCTGCACATTAAAAAAAATGAAAGTGATGTTTATTTTGATGTTCAGTTTCTATTTATATATATATATATATATATATATATATATATATATATACCAGGGTGTCCTAACACCTTAGCCCCCCCCCCCCCCCACCCCCCTGCCCAGCCCAACGTAGGAGAGGTAGGGAGAAACCACGAATAGGGGGGAAAACAGCTTTATTATTCGACATCTCATGTGCACAGTTTCAAAGCTTTGCTTCAATATTCGGTCTGCCCACCGCCCGCCGACCGAACTGCCTCCAAACGCGCAGGGTAGGATTCCAAGAGAGACACAAACAAGTCACGATCGAACTCCATTTCTTCGAGGACGTTAGTCAAAGCAGTGAGAAGCTCTTCCCTGGTGTTCTGGAGGCGTTGTTTAACTCTGTCCTTGAGTATCGCCCCCAAATGTTCACAGGCGTTGAGGTTAGGCAATGCTCCCGGCCACACATCGTTTCCGAAAAAATCGACCTTGTTCGCCTTCAGAAGATTCTGGGTCGCCAGTGCGCTCATGCACGGGTTCGGTCGTGCATAAACGTGATGGTCTTGATGCTGAGGACATTTTCTGGGTTCCGTAAGAACGGAATAACATGGCGGGTCAGCACAACGTCTCGGAGGTATTTGCTGTCCCATCATTGTCCTTGCTCTTTGATGACCCACATCAGCCTTTTCGCTGTGAACATCAAGAAGACGCCAACGCACCGTGCGGTCTTCGATTTCTCTCGAATCTTGAGTTCTTGTGGAATGTCATCATTGTGAAGAGCCCAAATTCTGTCGTTCTGGAAGTTGGGACGTCGAGCCTCATAAATGAAAAATTCATCAGAAGGGGCCAGGAAAAGAAAATCATCGGAGGTCCACTCGCTTAAAAAACTCACAGAACCACATTCGATCCTCGACGTTCTTCTCCGTCAGCTTCGGTGCTGGAATTTGGTGAAAAGCCTTTGCGCCAATGGACTGAAGGACCCTGTGGATACTTGATAAGCTCTTCTTCTTCCCTCGAACCCGTTCAATCTCCTTTTGGAGCCCTCGAATGCTTTTCTTCTCCTTGGCAAGCGACTCAATGATTATATCCCCTGCTTTCCTGAGACAATCATTGTGCTGTCTGTTCGGGCAGGCTGTCCATCTCGCAATCGAAGGGATCACGGTTCCAATTGCATTTGACGAAGTCCTCAGACCTGTTCAGGTACTTGGCAACCCAGGATCGGGATATGGTTCCCGGCGTCTGATCCATGGCGACTCGGAACGCAACAGCCATGATGCGGCATATCCACCTTTTCTTCTCGAAATCACCCGACCACGACATCACTTCACAAAATCTGCAACAGAACAAGAAAGGCTCATTAGATCATTATGAAATTTGGTATTTGAGATGTCAAATAAATGATCCTTCCCGCTATATGCCCGCCATTGTACAGTGGCGACCCAGTAGAGCTGGGCAGGCTGGGGGGGCAAGGTGTTGGGACACTGTGTGTGTGTGTGTGTGTGTGTGTGTGTGTGTGTGTGTGTGTGTGTGTGTGTGTGTGTGTGTGTGTGTGTGTGTGTGTGTGTGTGTGTGTGTGTGTGTGTATATACACAGTCATGTGAAAAAGTAAGTACACCCCATGTACATGAAACATTTACGTTTTGTAGTCCATTGTATAATTTAAATAAACATAAATGTAAATTTCGCATGGGGAAAAAGTAAGTACACCCCTACATTAGTCACTACTTCAAATACCTAAAATTAGAATCAGGTGCACCAGCTCACGTGCAAATGATTAGAACATCGTTAGAGAAGATCTTGGAGGAACCTGTCTTATTTAAACCTCAAACATTTAGTTTGGTTTGCTCTTTGTTGTTGTAGTGTGCAGCGTCACCATGCCAAGATCAAAAGAGCTCTCTGAGGCCTTCAGAAAGGTTATCGATGCCTATGAGTCTGGGAAGGGATTTAAAAAGATCTCCAAACAATATGAAATCAATCATTCGACTGTCCGGAAGATCATCTACAAGTGGAGAAGATTCCAAACAATTGCCAACTTGTTGAGGCCAGGCCGCTCCAGCAAGTTCAGCTCGAGAGCAGACCAGAAGATGCTGAAAGAAGTCTCTAAGAACCCCAGAATGTCATCACGGGACCTACAGGTAGCTCTTGCCACTGTTGATGTCAAAGTGCACGAGTCTACCATTAGAAAGAGGCTGCACAAATTTGATCTACATGGAAGGTATGCCAGGAGGAAACCTTTTCTGTCCAGAAAGAACATCAGGGCAGGTCTAAAGTTTGCCAATGAACACCTAGGCAAAGACCAGCACTTCTGGAACAATGTGCTTTGGACAGATGAGTCAAAGGTAGAGCTATTTGGCCACAGTACCAGAAGACATGTTTGGCGAAAACCAAAGACTGCATTTGACCCTGAGAACCTGATACCAACTGTAAAGCATGGTGGTGGAAATATTATGGTTTGGGGCAGCTTTGCTGCATCAGGGCCTGGGCAGCTCACCATCATAGAATCCACAATAAATTCTTCATTGTACCAGAGGGTGCTTGAGGATAATGTGAGGGCATCTGTCGGAAAGTTGAAGCTCAACCGAAGGTGGACCTTAAAACATGACAATGACCCTAAACATACCAGTAAATCCACCAAGGAATGGCTGAAAAGAAAGAAATGGAGGGTTCTGGAATGGCCAAGTCAAAGCCCGGATCTAAAGCCCATCGAGATGTTGTGGAAGGGATTTGAAACGAGCTGTGCATGCAAGAAACTCCTCAAACATCGCACAGCTGAAAGAATTCTGCATGGAGGAGACGGCAAAAATTTCTCACAGTCGATGTCAGAGACTGGGAGACAGTTATAAGAAACGCCTACTTGAGGTTGTTTCTGCCAAAGTAGTCAGGTTCACTATGTTTTTTCGTTCAAAATCATGGTAGATTAGCAAACCTATACATTTTTGGAAACGTTATTACATGGAAAATCTGAAAATCAATGTTTACATTTGCCAATTCCGACCAATTCGATTCGACCAATCGACCAATTCCATTCGACCATTCGACCAATCGCTTCGATCGATTCGATTCGATTCGATTCATCGAATTCGATTCGATCGACCATTCCACCAATTCGATTTGCCAATCAATTTGACCGACCTTTGCTTGTGTGGAACGGACTGTGAAAACGATGCGGACTATATTGTCGGATACGACACACAGGACAGTGATGACGAACTCTAAATGGCATATTCTGTAATCGTGTATGTTTGATGCCATTGACTGCCTGTGTATATTTTGTCATCGACTGCCTGTGTAGATGTGAAGTTATACTGACCGCATGTGTATATATGATTTTGCTGACTGCCTGTGTATGTTTGGTGATATGAATTATTGTGACACATTTTGATGTTATTAACTGCCTGTACAAAATGATAACATGTATTTGATTATGCAACTTATCGCGAATATAAAGACAGTATTTTGCAATTCAAAACCTTTGATTCGTGTCTTACCATTCCCCATAGTACTAATTTGATACTTTCATTGGATTCCTTGTCCATGAAAATATAGGTTTAGTATATTTTAAAAAGTTTTTAGGGTAATTGGAGGCAGAAATAGAACAAAATATGTATTGGAAATTTGCACATTTTACAGTGGCCATTTTGAAAATCCAAAATGGCCGCCATACAGGTATCTCTCCAAATGTAAACATTGATTTTTAGTTTCCTTATGCTATAGCCTTTCCAAAAATGTATAGGTTTGCTAATCTACCATGATTTTGAACGAAATATAATTAATTGACATAGTGAACCTGACTAAAGGGGGCAATACCACCTATTGGAGCCAAGGGTGTACTTACTTTTTTCACATGCGAAATTTGCATTTATGTTTATTTAAATTATACAATGGACTACAAAATGTAAATGTTTCTTGATATTTGCTATATTATATCACCTTTATCTATCAATATTGTTGAAATGAAGATCAAATAGCTGTATGTTGAAATATGTTGAAAAAGTCAAAACTTTACATGGGGTGTACTTACTTACTTTACATGGGTGTATCATCACGATTTGAAACACGATGGAATAATATTTACCGATATGAACAGTGATGTGGCTTTTATTGATATTCGAAAGATACTGATTAGATTTTGATGATTTGCGTGTGATGTGATTGAACGGATGTTTATATGAATCGTTTAAAATAAAAAAAGCCTTCAATTTCTGATATTTTGCCATCGCCATATGCAGATTCGCCACGGACCCACGATCGATGTTTCTATGCGTGAACGTACCCGTTTGTTTGCGAACGGGTGCGTTTTTCATGGAAGTCCTTCATGAACTTGCTGTCCATGTCTGACGTGTGACTGAAGGTGCTACAGGAATGTGGAATTTATTGGTTTCATGCTTTAGCATTCACCGTATCTGCATTGCCACGGGTATTTCTCTGGTTCAATAAAAAAATTTATATATATATATATACATATGTTCAAAACACACCTGGTCAAAGTGTGCCGCACTGACCAGGTCCTCAGTCGAGTTCCTCAGCATCATCCCGTTTCGACCCTTCAACCTCGATACGGTCAGCTAAGGTGGGCCAGTAGGGGCACATACACATCCACATGCAGCAACTACACCTGGATGCGTACATACCCCCACCCCCAGCCAGTGCGAACGCAGACTACAACAACAACACCTTCGCATCCAGAATCCACAGCACCAAACAAACATGGTGGAACACTCAAACACCCACCTTTATACCCTTCACCACTCACCAACAAAACACACCAGATCATACATCCACACACATCCACACACAACACCAACCAACCAACCACCTACCCTTACAACATACACCACTCAACATACAAAAACACACACACATGCAAAAATTCATTCATGCAAAAACACACACCCTCACCCACTCACTCACATACACAAAGTAAGAAATAATAATAGTACGACCATTCGTACACACCAACACACAAAAAACAAAAACACAATCAACCACTTACCCTTACCAACATGCACCACTCATGCAAACATGCAGAACCATTCATGCAAAACCGCACCCACTCATGACCCACTCCTGCAACACACACACACACACACACACACACACACACACACACACACACACACACACACACACACACACACACACACACACCTTCATTTCTATTCGGTAACCTCAATCTACACTGTTTGTCGTTCCTCGATAAACTTCCTCCATATACAAAATGAGCCTTTCAAGGCAACCTGGGCCACCTTGTCACACATCCTCCTTCTTTCTGTCCCACACCCCCCCCAGTCTAGCAAGAAATGCAGAAAAGAGATTGCCAATATACCCTCTACACCCCACCTCAAATGGCTGACACGAAACTCGCCAATCCTTCTCCTGGCACTCTGCCTCCAGCTCACTGTACTTTCCTCTCTTCCTTTCGTGCACCTCCTCCATGTTCTCTTCCCAAGGTACTGACAATTCCCCTAAGATGACCTGTCTTGTTGCACCTGACCAAATGACAATGTCAGGCCGCAACCTTGTCACACAGATCTCCTCTGGGAATACCAATTGTGGCTTTAGGTCTGACACCACCTACCAATCACAAGCATCTGACAGCCCTCTTGCTTTCCACCTCCTCCTCTTTCCACCTCTTACCACTTGGCCCTCTTTGACAAACCACACCTCTCCCCCATCAGTCTCCTTCTCCACTCTTCTCTCTCTCGATCTCAGCACCTCTTGTTGCACCATCTGCACCACCACCGGCAGCACCTGATCATGTCACCACCTGTATCTTCCTGCTGCCAATGCTACTGAGCATGCACTCAGTGCATGCTGCACCGTTCCCACACCTCCACACAAATAACATCTCTCCTCCTGCAACAACCCCCACAATCTCAAGTTTACTGGTGACGGAAGCACATCATACGTTGCCCGCAACAGGAAATTCAACAATATTGGCTATATATATATATATATATATATATATATATATATATATATATATAGTGTGTGTTTTATGCATTATGTATGCTCCACATGTGATGTCCATCTATTGGTCCCAATGGACCACCAGGTGCTCGTATCACTTTTTAATTAAACGTGTTCCCATGGTCAGCGTATGTTCGACCATCAGCTGCCCCTCTGCTCGTGACCTTTCACCGAAGGTCTTTCCTTTGTTTGATCCCTTATATGATCATACAGACCTCTAATTTTTACAGCTTGTCGTTTATCTTTCATCAGCATCACGGCATGTATTTATTTGTTTAATAGAACGCTCACAAAATTCTTCGATTTGAAAGTCAGGCCTCGCCAGCCGGTTCGTGAAAGACTTATAGGCCAAAAACCCCCAGAATAATGTAAGGGGTAATTGGGTCGTTAGGGAAGAAGTGGTAGTAGTCGAAATCTGCCATGACTGAGCAGAGACCCAAATTGACGAGCCCCAGATGGTGAAACTGCCCGACACGTGACACGTGAGCCTTTTGTATGTTGATGTGTGTCACGTGTTAATCCGAGGCTTCACCTGCGGCCGGTGCGCATGAGAAGCTCGGCCTCGTGATTTTCTCGTGGTCTTATCAGGATCGGTTTGGTTGGTTCACATATTCAGGGCCGCCGAATGTTTCTGGCTCGAGACAAGACAGCTTAGCACAAACAAACCGTTTTATTCGTGCTAATCGAGGCTAAAGGAAATTGCTTATTTTACAAACACTTTGGACTCATCCAACCGATGGCAAATTGGGATTTTGAAAAAATAATTCTCCATAACGTCCATAATTCCATTTACAATGATTGTACGGTTTGGTTGTACGAAAACAGAAATGTAATCGGCTGGAAAGGCCACACAAGTGTGACGTTATGGTCGTCGTGACGTAATCTACCTGTACTTACAACAATGGCGCCTGTCTACTGTCTTGGTCCTTGCACGATGACAATCCTACAACAAACTGTTCGATTCCCGATCCTCCAACAAACTGTCGGACATTAAGCCGGATATCCAATGTGCT
>NW_027618630.1:37500-66344 GCF_964187855.1 Myxine glutinosa
ACACAAACCAACACACACAAACCAACACACACACCAACACACACACACCAACACATACACACACACACACACACACACACACACACACACACATGTCCGGTTCTTCCCCTCGCTCTGTCGAATCTCAGATACCACTCCATTCATACATATATATACCATTGCTCACAGTCACGTGGTCCTGTGTCCCCGTTGTCCTGGAGACTCTCCCATAGTTTTTAAAGCATTCCCCCCCCCCCCTTCCGCCTTCCCCCCGCCCCCCATCTAAACCCCACACTCTTTGACCTTGCAATAATCCAATTGGCTAACCATTATATAACCCACAGTAATATACCGAGACATTTCAATTCGGTTACGTCTTGGTCACTGCACAAGTAACTATGACGACATAATGACGTTTTGTCTCTTCTCCATCAGTCACGATAAAAACAGCAATCGTGGAGGTACAATTGTACCCCCCTAATCTCGACCCACCTTTTCTTTACTTTCATTCTTCTCTGCAAAATAACTCGTGAACCTCTACCTATGTACCAGAAGTTGCAGAGAACACCAGTGGTTACTTCTCTCCAAGGTGTCCATTTTATAGCTACAGGTAAGATAAGATACCTGCGAGCCTTCGAGGGCAAAGGGCGGGAGGGGGCGAGGCGGGAGGTTTGGGGCTTGGGAGTTATGGGTTATATTGGAAATTAGGGAACGTTGGATGGATTCGAGATTTATAATTATATTAACCGGTTCGATTACATCATTGGGGTCAAACGGTCCTATTGATATATGGCCAGAGTAAACTTATATGGCCAGGGTAAACTTAGCTTTTTCAACATTTTATAGGAACAAATTCCACATAAAAATAAATTGTGGATGAAATATTTGGCTGGCATCGAATCCAGACCAAAGAAAACCGGGTCCAAGGTCGAACGATCAGGAATAGGTGGTGTGGGTTCATTGTTGCTGGTTCGAGTTTATCCCTCTGTCAGGGACATGATCAAGTATACGGAATAGATCACTCTCCATGTTTTATCCACAATCATCAAAACTCCATTGTACATATTAACAAAGTGTTATGGACTGGACACCATGCTTGTCTGCCAAGAGGACAGTTGGAGTCCATTGGTGAATGTCATGTACATGATGAGCTCGATATTTGTACGTGTACATGATGAGCTCGATGCGTGCGCATGTACATGATGAGCTCGATATTTGTACGTGTACATGATGAGCTCGATGCGTGCGCATGTACATGATGAGCTCGATATTTGTACGTGTACATGATGAGCTCGATATTTGTACGTGTACATGATGAGCTCGATGCGTGCGCATGTACATGATGAGCTCGATGCGTGCGCATGTACATGATGAGCTCGATGCGTGCGCATGTACATGATGAGCTCGATGCGTGCGCGTGTACATAATGCGTTTGATTAATTGCACATGTACATGATGAGATCGATGTTTGTACGTGTACATGATGAGCTCGATATTTGTACGTGTACATGATGAGCTCTATGCTTGTACGTGCACATGATGAGCTCGATGCTTGTACGACGTACGTGTACATGATGAGATCGATGCTTGTATGTGTACATGATGAGTTTGATGCTTGTACGTGTACATGATGCGATCGATGTTTGTACGTGTACATGATGACTTTGATAATTGCACATGTGCAGGATGAGATCGATGTTTGTACGTGTACATAATGCGTTTTATAATTGCACATGTACATGATGAGATCGATGTTTGTGCGTGTACATGATGAGCTCGACGATCCTTGTACGTGTACATGATAAGCTCGATGATTCTACGTGTACATGATGAGTTTGATGCTTGTACATGTACATGATGAGCTCGATGCTTGTACGTGTACATGATGAGCTCGATGCTTGTACGTGTACATGATGAGCTCGATGCTTGTACGTGTACATGATGAGCTCGATGCTTGTACGTGTACTTGATGAGATCGATGATTCTACGTGTACATGATGAGCTCGATGATTCTTGTGCATGTACATGATGAGCTCGATGCTTGTACGTGTACAAGATGAGCTCGATGATTCTACGTGTACATGATGAGCTCGATGCTTGTACGTGTACATGATGAGCTCGATGCTTGTACGTGTACGTGATGAGCTCGATGCTTGTACGTGTACATGATGAGCACGATGATTCTACGTGTACATGATGAGTATGATGCTTGTACGTGTACATGATGAGCTCGATGCATGTACGTGTACATGATGAGATCGATGATTCTACGTGTACATGATGAGCTCGATGATTCTACGTGTACATGATGAGCTCGATGATTCTTGTACGTGTACATGATGAGCACGATGATTCTACTTGTACATGATGAGTTTGATGCTTGTACGTGTACATGATGAGCTCGATGATTCTACGTGTACATGATAAGATCGATGCTTGTACGTGTACATGATAAGATCGATGATTATTGTACGTGTACATGAGCTCGATGCTTGTACGTGTACATGATGAGCTCGATGCTTGTACGTGTACATGATGAGCTCTATCTATTACCTGCCCACTGTGATATCTACCTGTTTATATACCTACTCTCTACAGCCGTGAGATGTATTGTATACCCGTTGAATTACCTGTCTAACATCGCCGTGAGAGATCCGCCTGTTAAAATCCATGCATCCCCTACTATGAGAGCTTTACTTTTGAAATACCTGCTCGCGATTGCCGCGAGACGTCTACCTGTAAAAAATATCTGCCCATGACCGCCGTGAGACGTGCACCTGTTAAATACCTACTCGCTATTACAGTGAGGACATTGCACTTTTAAAAATACATGCTCGGTACCACCGCCAGACATCTACCTGTTAAATTACCTGCTCTCTTCGCCGTGAGACGTCTACCTGTTAAAATATTCCTCCCGCTCGTTCTGGAGGGAATGAACTTGCGGCAATGTGTCCTCATTCCCCCATGGACGCCCTCGTCCTCCCTTATTCCTCAACCAGCCCATCCATCCATCCCACACGTGTGCCATTGGGACTGGGAAGCACAATATTTATTCCGTTATTCACAAGGTGAAGAATAACGCGGTTTTTGGGCGTTCCCTTTCGTTCTGCGACAGGTGTGCAAGGGAAATCGTTGAAATGGAGGAGGTTGCTGGAGAGGGTGCAGCGAGGGAGAATTGGGGTTCGGGGTTTTGGGGTCCGATATAGATGAAGGGCAATGCGTCCGACAGGATGGTGCGGGCACAGGTAGCGCTTACCTTTGAGCTGCGTCGTCCAGGTTAGATTCCTGACCCGACTATAAACTGTCTGATTAGTCTTTTCTCACCCACAAAACGCTCCATACCTCCCATGGACGTCAAGGTGGACTCTGGATAAGTCCGATGGTTGGTTAATTCCGAAGTTAACCCGGATGGTGGATTTACGTGAGCGGCCATTTTTATTAACGAAGGATAAACATATAATAATGATGTAAGCATCATGCAGCTTTGCAATTATTTTTCAAATTGTTTGCTTAGGTATTCAAAATGAAAAAAAAACGATGAAGGTATAGACGTGTCGTCTCCGCCATGTTTGTTTGTAATTACGTAATTGTACCTTTGCGTCTTGTGACCAAAGAATATCCGTGTAAATAGCGAGTTATACCTTTCGAACTTGTCAGGTGGGACATGCAGCAATTGTAAGGACTTGACCATTCATAGCACGTTGTCCGATAAGACCTAAAAGACCATTGGTTTTTGTGCGTTGCCGTTCCTTTCATCCCGATGTGCCGTTCGCGCCTGCCTATCACCCCCCGTGCCGTTGCTAAGCGACAGCGGCGTCTCCATGACGCCCGCAGACAGTCAGATGCGCGCGTGGCTCAGGTAGGGACCAGTCACGCTCAGGCTGCGCCGCGTCCGTCCCTCGCTTCGTCTTGCCTTTCCCCAGGCCGAGAATAAACCATCGCTGTCACACCGTAGTAAATATTATTTGAGGGACTATATTTTTTTAATTCCTCCGCTATAAAAACGAGCACTCTTCTTCCAGTGGTCCGGGCTCCACAAGGTAAAATTAAAGTGTCAATATTATATAGCGTTTCCAGGCTGCATCCGTAATAATGTAGACACACGGAAGAATAAAACATGATTGAAAACATAAAATTCCCAACAAGTGTGGCGACCATGTTGCACTCCCTCGCTGTAAATATTCCCTTCTGTGTGCGCTCGAGTGGTGGAGTGTCCACTCTCTTTGGATTTTCATGTTGCAGACGATACAACTCATTCGTTACAGATCACTGGGATTAGTCCTGAGTGGTAACTATTGTGGATGAAGATCACTGGGATTAGTCCTGAGTGGTAACTATTGTGGATGAAGATCACTGGGATTAGTCCTGAGTGGTAACTATTGTGGATGAAGATCACTGGGATTAGTCCTGAGTGGTAACTATTGTGGATGAAGATCACTGGGATTAGTCCTGAGTGGTAACTATTGTGGATGAAGATCACTGGGATTAGTCCTGAGTGGTAACTATTGTGGATGAAGATCACTGGGATTAGTCCTGAGTGGTAACTATTGTGGATGAAGATCACTGGGATTAGTCCTGAGTGGTAACTATTGTGGATGATTTGTTCAGTTTGAACACGACACGTTAACCGATCTAGAATATGTTCACAACCTAATAAATGCATGCTTAGAATATGGTGTGTGAATATATATATATATATATCTGTGCAGCGTCTGTCCTGTCCTGTGTTGTGTTGTCTTGTCACTGAACTACTTTCTCAAACTTTTGTGAAATCGTACCAAACTTCTGGTATGCACCTATCTCTCCCGTCTGTATGTTCTAAGGGTATTTTTTTGGAAAAATATACCAATTATTTATTTATTTTTTGGGGGGAATTTTTTTTTTCAACTTCAATTGTTTATAAAATGTGATATCACGTATATTACAAATACATTTGTGCAAAATAATTGTTTGAATTATGATTGGTTTAAACCATGACAAAACAGCAACTCGGGTACAGTCCTTTATCTATATATCGACACATCTGGGCAGTGTCTGTGTTGTCACTTAACGACTCCCTCAAACTTTCGTTTCCGTGGTTGTGAAGTGTTTTTAATAACGTTGTGATGGTTTTGAATCACGTGGTGGTGAGGTATTTTGAATTATGTGGTGGTGAGGTGTTTTTAAATCACATGGTGGTGAGGTTTTGATTTACGTGGTGGTGAGGTATTTATAATTACGTGGTGGTGAGGTGTTTTGAATTACGTGGTGGTGAGGTGTTTTGATTTACGTAGTGGTGAGGTGTTTTGAATTACGTGGTGGTGAGGTGTTTTGAATTACTTGGTGGTGAGGTGTTTTTAAATCACATGGTGGTGAGGGGTTTTTAAATCACATGGTGGTGAGGGGTTTTTAAATCACATGGTGGTGAGGGGTTTTTAAATCACATGGTGGTGAGGTATTTATAATTACATGGTGGTGAGGTGTTTTGAATTACGTGGTGGTGAAGTGTTTTTAAATCACATGGTGGTGAGGTGTTTTGATTTACGTGGTGGTGAGGTATTTATAATTACATGGTGGTGAGGTGTTTTGAATTACGTGGTGGTGAGGTGTTTTGAATTACTTGGTGGTGAGGTGTTTTTAAATGACGTGGTGGTGAGGTGTTTTGAATTACGTGGTGGTGAGGTGTTTTTAATTACGTGGTGGTGAGGTGTTTTGAATTACTTGGTGGTGAGGTGTTTTTAAATGACGTGGTGGTGAGGTGTTTTGAATTACGTGGTGGTGAGGTGTTTTGAATTACGTGGTGGTGAGGTGTTTTTAATTTCGTGGCTGTGAGGTGTTTTTATTACGTGTTTTATGGCTGTGAGGTGTTTTTATTACGTGTTTTATGGCTGTGATGTGTTTTAAATTACTTGGTGGTGAGGTGTTTTGAATTACTTGGTGGTGAGGTGTAATCGTCCCAAACTTCCAGTCTGCACCTAACCCTCCCCTATGTGTATGCTGAGGGGTTCTTTCTTGAAAAAAAACATTCAACCTAAATTGCCTATAAAAATGTAATATCACAAACGCAACAAATACATTTGTTGTACAAAGTAATTGTTTGTAATATGATCGGTGTAACTCATGACAACACAGCAACTCAGGTACAGTCATTAGCCTCAGCTAAAATAAGCCCGTTCCTCTCTAACGACGCTTGGTGAGGGGAGCGCTGCGCTCGCCTCACCAAGCTAGTATATATATATATATATATATATATATATATATATATATATATATAACGTATATATATAAATATATATATATATATATATATATATATATATATATATATATATATAAACATACAGTCACGTGAAAAAGTAAGTACACCCCATGTAAAGTTTTGACTTTTTCAACATACAGCTATTTGATCTTCATTTCAACAATATTGATAGATAAAGGTGGTATATTATAACAAATATCATGAAACATTTACATTTTGTAGTCCATTGTATAATTTAAATAAACATAAATGCAAATTTCGCATGTGGAAAAAGTAAGTACACCCCTACATTTATCACTACTTCAAATACCTAAAATTAGAATCAGGTGCACCAGCTCAGGTGCAAATGATTAGAACATCGTTGGAGAGGATCTTGGAGGAAACTGTCTTATTTAAACCTCAGACATTTAGTTTGGTTTGCTCTTTGTTGTTGAAGTGTGCGGCGCCACCATGCCTAGATCAAAAGAGCCCTCTGAGGCCTTCAGAAAGAAGGTTATAGATGCCTACGAGTCTGGGAAATGATTTAAAAAGATCTCCTAACAATTTGAAATCGATCATTCGACTGTCCGGAAGATCATCTACAAGTGGAGAAGATTCATCAACTGCCAACTTGTTCAGGCCAGGCCGCCCCAGCAAGTTCAGTCCGAAAGCAGACCGCAAGATGCTGAAAGAAGTCTCTAAGAACCTCAGAATGTCATCATGGGACCTACAGGTAGCTCTTGCCACTGTTGATGTCAAAGTGCACGAGTCTACCATTAGAAAGAGGCTGCACAAATTTGATCTACATGGGAGGTGTGCCAGGAGGAAACCTTTGCTGTCCAGAAAGAACATCAGGGCAAGACTAAAGTTTGCCAATGAACACCTCGGCAAAAGACCAGCACTTCTGGAACAATGTGCTCTGGACAGATGAGTCAAAGTTAGAGCTATTTGGCCACAGTACCCGAAGACATGTTTGGTGAAAACCAAAGACAGCATTTGACCACAAGAACCTGATACCAACTGTAAAGCATGGTGGTGGAAATATTATGGTTTGGGGCAGCTTTGCTGCATCAGGGCCTGGGCAGCTCACCATCATGGAATCCACTATGAATTCTTCATTGAACCAGAGGGTGCTTGAGGATAATGTGAGGCCATCTGTCGAAAAGTTGAAGCTCAACTGAAGGTGGACCTTGCAACATGACAATGACCCTAAACATACCAGTAAATCCACCAAGGAATGGCTGAAAATAAAGAAATGGAGGGTTCTGGAATGGCCAAGTCAAAGCCCGGATCTAAATCCCATCGAGATGTTGTGGGGGGATTTGAAACGAGCTGTGCATGCAAGAAACCCCTCAAACATCGCACAGCTGAAAGAATTCTGCATGGAGGAGTGGGCAAAAATTTCTCCCAGTCGATGTCAGAGACTGGGAGACAGTTATAAGAAATGCCTACTTGAGGTTGTTTCTGCCAAAGGGGGCAATACCACCTATTAGAGCCAAGCATGTACTTACTTTTTCCACATATGAAATTTGCATTTATGTTTATTTAAATTATACAATGGACTACAAAATGTAAATGTTTCATGATATTTGTTATATTATATCACCTTTATCTATCAATATTGTTGAAATGAAGATCAAATAGCTGTATGTTGAAATGTGTTGAAAAAGTCAAAACTTTACATGGGGTGTACTTACTTTTTCACGTGACTGTGTACATCACCCAAAGAACACCATCCCTACTGTGAAGCATGGTGTTTGCAGCATCATGTTATGGGGATGTTTCTCAGCAGTAGGGACTGGGGCACTTTTCAGGGTAGAAGGGAAAAAAGGATGGAGCAAAATACAGAAAAATCCTAGAGGAAAACCTGCTGCCCTCTGTAAGGGAGCTGACATTGGGATGGAAGTTCACCTTTCAGCATGACAATGACCCGAAGCACAAAGCCAAAGGTACGCTGGAGTGGCTAAGGAATAAAAAGATAAATGTCCTTGAATGGCCCAGTTGGAGCCCCGACCTAAATCCAATCGAAAATCTGTGGCATGACTTCAAGATTGCTGTCCATCCACGCTCCCCACAAAACTTCACTGAGCTTGAACAGTTTTGTACAGAAGAATGGGCCCAATCAATATTGCCCAATCAAGATGTGCAAAGTTGCTGGAGACCTATCCCAACTGACTCACAGCTGTAATTGCTGTCAAAGGTGCTTCCACCATGTATTAACACAGGGGTTGGACACTTATCCAGCTAAGATATCCTAGTTTTGTATTTTTAATTAATTTTCTGAAATTTGTATAATTTGTTTTTCACTTGGAAGTTGTAGAATATTTCTTGGATTTTGGATTTTGTAGTATCTTTCACTTGTGGGTTACGTTGTGTCCATAAAGATGGAAAAAGTCTGCTTTAATGCAATTTTATTCCAGGCCCTGAGGCAACAAAAGGTGAAAATTTTGAAAGGGGAAATAGACTTTCTATCGGCACTGTATACATGTATGTATATATATATATATATATATATATATATATATATATATATATATATATATATATAATTTTATAAACAGGAATCAAATTCCTGCGAGGGGCTAAGTGTGAAAAACTCTTACTCAACACGGGACTCGAACCAAGGGCCTCCATCACTTTTGCGGTGACAGCGCACTGCCCTATAGTCAGCAGAAATATATATGTGTGTATGTATATATATATATATATATATATGTATGTATGTATGTATGTATACATACACCATGTGTCTATGTGGAAAAGAGATAGCATAAATCACATATAAATTATTTCGAGACACCGATTAATTAATTTATCTGTATATGAATTTGTTCTGTAAAATTCATATATAAATCTGTTTCTTTAAATTATTGGGAGCGCAAGTGGGGGTTGAAATCGGACGATGAGATTCCCGGAATTTTTTGGAAGAGTTGCACCAGCCGGACGTGATAGGGATGCAAGATGACCGACGAGAGATGTTGTAAGAGCATCCGGCACCACAGACCCGGCGTGGCTCACTTTGAAGTAGACTCTGAGCAAACGAGACATTTTCGAATAAAGTGTTTGCTCTCCACAGCCTGAACTCATTGCCCGTCTGTAGGAGTCAAACCTGCAGACTCCAACCAATTAGTTCAAGTAATGGCATTCCCAAGGCTTTCAAAGGTCTTGACACATGCAGGAGACTGCGGCCTTGTCTCCCACGAGACGGCAATTTCCTAGACGCTTCACAGCAAACGACACATTCACGCACGACCACCCAAAAGGACGAATTTGTGGTCCTGCACACCATGAACCCATGATGCTCAAATCGACCATTCGTCCGACATTTCGCTTCTTCAATGCATCTCCATATGAGATACTTACAGAGGGCCCAAACCAAACCCTTAAAATCAAGATTTAGTCTGCATCTGGCACCTGACTCAAACAAGTTGTTTTTTCAAAAATATTTTTCGAATAGATTGGACATCTGTTCCAGGGAAGTAAGGAGCATGTACAGGTATGTACTGTATACAATCACATTCTTTCATTGCCACTACTTACTGTATAATGGCGTCCCCGTCTCTTCGACGGCTTTCGTTACGGATCCGGACGCAGCACTAGTGTGTTCATTGGTGTCCGTTTGTACGATGCCCATTATTTGCATGATATTGATCTACTTGGGCATTGGGCAAGATAAGGTGCAAGGACCGATGCAGATTGGTATTTGTCATACCAGGACAGATGTATTCGCGACTTACCAAAAGTGGGTTCGCCATGACACATGATATTTTTTTGAAGCGTAACCAACATGGCCGCCTTCTCCACCAAAAGCGAAATAGGGGTGCGCACCACGATATGTCCGATATGTCCGATGTATTTGTGAGGATGATTAAGGATTGGCATTAGGCACTCATCAGGTCTAATACTAATTCCATTGTGGCTCACCATTGGGCCTGTAATGGAATTTTGTTTTGTTCCAACCTCATGGTTTTGTCACACGATTCAGGTGAATAGATTGCGACACCAATGCACCGTGCCAACATGGCACGAGCTCTAGAGTCGAGACGCTGCCATAAGAGAGAGGACAATACACCAGATTTTCTGCATTTGTCAGACCGTGGTGTGGATGTCCTCTAATTTTTAGAAAAACTCATGACTATCTTCTCTTCTCTTCCCCCATCCAAAACCTTGATTTTTTCTATCCTCGTTAATTCACCCCAGATCCACTTTTTTGAAATACCGACTTCTTTCCTGGAAGTCCGAGCAGTGTCCATCTGTTTTTTACCTCTCCCACAACCCCCCCACCCTTCCCATGCCTCCTCCCCCCAAGCCCTCTCCCTCCCACAGATCTCCCGATGTCCCTGCTCTCAAATGTTGTGCTTGTGTGCTTCCCTCTCTCTCTCTCTTCCCATCTTGTCTCCCGCTCCCTTTATCATACGTTTTATGTGTCCGTTTTTTTTTCGTGATTAATGTTAGCCCTTACACGAGCCTCGATCTTGTACCCCCCCCCCCCCCAAATGGGTAATTTTTTTTTTCTTTTTCTAAGAGTCAACATTTCAGCCATCCTCAAATATGAAAATTACAAACACAGTTAGTGCTGCAAACCCTGTTATTCACCATTTTCATACGACCCGAATATTCCAATTTTTTTATTGCTTTTCAGGGTTCGGGTGGGTCGTAGGTGCAGCCAAAATGAACCGGATTAGGGTCTCACATCCTTTGAATCTCCTCATATGGGATATTGTAGATTATCCGGTACCCTCGAGGGCTGCTGCATGAGGCACCATAATGATTCTATGCTTGATGCATGTCCAAGTTCCAGCAAACTTACCCCAGAATGTTCCAAGGAAATAAAAACTTCATGCAGTTTCAAAAACTTGGCAAAACTTCTTGAACTTTATATCTGAATTTTTTCTTCTGTATCCGTGTTTTGTCTGAACTCAAAGGGTAGCCCCATGGCAAAAGATGCACTGCGTGGGTTGCCCTTGGCTTCTCAACATTAGCCTTGGCAGAAATTTGTTAATTGTCCCGGTGATAACTCCACCCCTCTATGTTGAAGACACCTCTTCGTTAACATCCTCCAACGTGTGCTGGAGAAAACGGAACCACCCGGCTTAATATCCAACGGGGGCGGCGCGCTTTGCGATGCAACACCTTTCCTGGGGAAAAAGCAAGCCGCCATCTTATATTCTCTGGGGTGGTGAGGAATCTAACTTGTTCGAGACAGCTGGAAGGCAAGTGCACTACCTCTGCACCATCCGTTCAGAGGCTTTGAAAACTGCAGGTTTAGAGTCGGGTTGCCCTGATTGACCAAGACAACAACATAGTCGGGTTGTCCTACATAAAATACAGAAAACATAGGTGCCATATATTTCATACACAAATATGGATAAATTTGGTCATGTGCATCGGAAAGTAGTAAAAAAAAAAATGGCATAGCCAACTGGTTCCCGAGGGCAGGGTCGGCACGGCGCACTGGCACCCTGGGGACAAGTCTGGCGCGGCCTGCTGGCATAACGGCACGGGGTCGGTTTTGGCCCGCTGGCACCCCAGCGTGCGGTTTGGCGCAGCTCGCTGGCACCCTGGCACAATGTCAGGCATGTGTGGCCCTCTAGCACCCCAGGACGGGGTTCGGCACAGCCTGCTGGCACCCCGTAGCGGTGTTGGGTGCAGCCTGCTGGCACCCCGGCATGGGGCCGGGCATGGCCCACTGAGCTGGGCTGGGTGTGGCCCCCTGGTGCCCCTGCATGGGGTTTAGTACAGCCCACTGGTGCCACGGCATGATGTTGTGATTGGCCAGCTGGTGCCACGGCACAATGTCGGGCGTGGCCCACTAGTGCCCCAGCATAGGATTGGGCATGGCCCACTGTAGCCCAAGCACGGGGACGGTAGTGGCCCACTGATGCCCAAGAACGGGTTCAGACGAAGCAAGCTGGCTCCCAGGGATGGGTTTGGGCACAGCCCACTGATACCCTGGAGTGGGGTTGGGTGCAGCCTGCTGGCGCCATGGCACAATGTTGGGCATGGCCCGCTGGTGCCCAGCACGGGTTCGGGCATAGCAAGCTGGTGCCCCGGCATGGGGGCATGGTGCAGCTCGCTGGTACCCTGGCAATATGTCAGGCGTAGATGGCTCTTTAGCATCCTGGGATGAGCTTGGGCACAGCGCGATGGCACCCTGGTGTGGGATCGGGTGCGGCACTCTAGCACGCCGGCATGGGGTCAGGTGTGGCCCACTGTAGCCACTGTGTGGGGCCAGTCGTGGCCTTCTGGCACCCCAGTGTGGGGTTGAGCGCAGCCAGGTGGTGCCATGGCACAATGTCCGGCGTGGCCCTCTAGCGCTCCGAGAGGGGGTCCAGCGTGTGGCCCACTGGCTCCTCGGCACTGTCTTGGGCATAGCCAGCTGGGGCTCCGGCATGGGATCGGGCAAGGACAGTCTGTGTATCAATGTTCCTCTGTGTCGGTATACCCATTTTGCTTTTCCTTTTATCTCGTTGTGACTGACTTGCTTGCTTTCCATTAGAAATCTAATGACAAATGGCCAATGGGCAAAGATAATGTGACAAGCTACATATACAGGTCTCACTTCCAAATGGTCTCAAGAGCATTGCATCTGAAACTGTAAATTTAATTGCTTTTTCTCTCCCCCAATGAAGGCAGTAAAAGAACAAACGCTCACGTCCGAAAGAACAACGCACATCACTGCATTGAATCATGTTTAATAAACAAATAGTAAATTTACACTCCAAGGCGATGACGTGCAATTAAATACATCAATTATGGATCATCAGCGTCGGATAAACCGGAACCCGACTTTCCTTGTTTTGGAGATATCAAAAAGATTCACTTGAAAGCTTTAAATTTGTTTAATTTTGCACTCCCATCAGAAGCACATCACTCGTGCTGCTTGGATCTGAGTTCAAATCCATTGTCTCCTAATGTCCTCGTTAATCATGTAAAAGTACATTGGTTTCTGTTATTAAATGTCTTTAACTTTCAGATAATTATGTAGGTCGGCAGTGTCCTCTGTTTTCCGCGGCCAAGTAAAATGCACTCCCGTGAATCCATTCCTGTTATCCGCCATTGTCGTTTGTGATGACGTCATAATGAAGCTTCCAACTCGCCTTTCCGCCAAGGATTCCAGTACGGATGAAGCGTTTCACAGAGAATGATCTGATCAAGAACAAGCTTTATTAATCCTTTACGACCAATAACTATCGACTTTTTGGGCACTGGCCTATCCAGATCTGTCTTGTTTCTGGTGTCCGCATATTTTTATTTTGGGCACTGGCCTATCCAGATCTCTCGTTTCTGGTGTCCGCATATTTTCATTTTGGGCACTGACCTATCCAGATCTCTCGTTTCTGGTCTCCGCATGTTTTTATTTTGGGCACTGGCCTATCCAGATCTGTCTCGTTTCTGGTCTCTGCATATTTTTATTTTGGGCACTGGCCTATCCAGATCTCTCGTTTCTGGTCTCCGCATATTTTTATTTTGGGCACTGGCCTATCCAGATCTGTCTCGTTTCTGGTCTCCGCATATTTTTATTTTGGGCACTGGCCTATCCAGATCTGTCTCGTTTCTGGTCTCCGCATATTTTCATTTTGGGCACTGGCCTATCCAGATCTCTCGTTTCTGGTCTCCGCATATTTTTATTTTGGGCACTGGCCTATCCAGATCTCTCGTTTCTGGTCTCCGCATATTTTCATTTTGGGCACTGGCCTATCCAGATGTCTCGTTTCTGGTCTCTGCATATTTTCATTTTGGGCACTGGCCTATCCAGATCTGTCTTGTTTCTGGTGTCCGCATATTTTCATTTTGGGCACTGGCCTATCCAGATCTCTCGTTTCTGGTGTCCGCATATTTTCATTTTGGGCACTGGCCTATCCAGATCTCTATTTCTGGTCTCCGCATATTTTCATTTTGGGCACTGGCCTATCCAGATCTGTCTTGTTTCTGGTGTCCACATATTTTCATTTTGGGCACTGGCCTATCCAGATCTCTTATTTTCTGGTCTCCGCATATTTTCATTTTGGGCACTGGCCTATCCAGATCTCTTATTTTCTGGTCTCCGCATATTTTCATTTTGGGCACTGGCCTATCCAGATCTCTATTTCTGGTCTCCGCATATTTTCATTTTGGGCACTGGCCTATCCAGATCTCTATTTCTGGTCTCCGCATATTTTCATTTTGGGCACTGGCCTATCCAGATCTCTATTTCTGGTCTCCGCATATTTTCATTTTGGGCACTGGCCTATCCAGATCTGTCTTGTTTCTGGTGTCCGCATATTTTCATTTTGGGCACTGGCCTATCCAGATCTCTTATTTTCTGGTCTCCGCATATTTTCATTTTGGGCACTGGCCTATCCAGATGTCTCGTTTCTGGTCTCCGCATATTTTCATTTTGGGCACTGGCCTATCCAGATCTGTCTCGTTTCTGGTCTCCGCATAGTTTCATTTTGGGCACTGGCCTATCCAGATCTCTCGTTTATGGTCTCCGCATATTTTCATTTTTGGCACTGGCCTATCCAGATCTCTCGTTTCTGGTCTCTGCATTTTTTTTTTCTCTCTCTCTCTCTCTCTCTCTCTCTCTCTCTCTCTCTCTCTCACTCTCACTCTCACTCTCACTCTCTTTCTCTCCCCCTTTCTCCCTTTGCCTTTCCTTTACACTGCATTACATAGTGGGCCAGCGGGACTCGTGAAAGCATCATCCGGATGGCCTGTCAGGAAGTTAATCACAGTCTGCCAATTAAGTGCCTCTAATGGCATTTTAATTACAGGGCACTGGATGGATGTGCAGAGCGAGAAGGCCATAGTCTCGCCTGCCCATCCGGCCTGAATGCCGGTGGGGGTCTTGTATCTCCACAGGGTGTCGGGCCTGTGAGGCTGATGAGACCAAAAAGTGCTCGCCCTCAAAACAACAGGATTCCAGGGTTAGTAACACTTCCCTGTAATCCTACTCCTCCATGATAAACACCTTTATACCATGTAATGACGGGGGATAATGTGGAATCATAGGCTGGGTGATTGTTCGATGATTTCCAGGCAGATGGCTGCCCTGATATTGTCTGTCGTCTCAAAGGATCCGAGTTTGAGTCACTGATCCTTGTCTGGTATCTGCTGCCTGGTGCACTTTTTGTTTTAAATTAACAACGCTGAAGAATTGTTAATTAATACACAGTACCATAAATTATCATTGCAATGCCAAGTCAACTATATAATGCAAAATATATTGCTGTCGTAGTGATTCACATATAGTGTGGCATCCTTGGCCATGTTGAGGCATTTACGCATTTCGAACCCTTGGAATGGCCTCGCATCTTTCTTTACAAACCAGCTGTCCATATATGCAGGCGAGTTACGCTTGATGTAGAGATATGGCCCCAGCCTGATCTTCATACTGCCACACTTTGTGCTTAAGTAGATTCCTGCACTGCCAACACCCCTGTTTGGTATTTTGAGCATGTATGGATCTACTCTACAGCACTTCCTGGTGGATGTTAAATTAGGGTTAGGGGTTGTTTTTTTTTAAAGGAGGCCAATGTACGCCGGGTCCCTGCACTGAACCAAACTCCTGTCCAGACTGTTGCTCGGAAAAGCAATGGCAAGCTTCCCACTATATTATTTGCCTTGGCTGCGCCAAATCTCTGGAAAGAGTGTGGTCATGGACTAGGACTGATTGAACATGCCAGGCATCTATTTATTTATTTATTTATTTATTTTGGTCAAGCTATATTATTTGACTCGAGGAAATGTGTGTGTTTAAGTACATTTTCTATAAAGGAATATGAACAGCTAGGAGGTAAAACTAAATTCCCACCATCTGGATCGAATGATCAATCCCAAAGCCGCAAAACATAGGGCATTTCCATTAGTGCTGTTTAGGGCACATTCGAGCGTAATCTAGCTTACATTTTAGGTGCAAGGTGTGCATAAAGCAGTCATTGTAGAACTAATGACATCAGCAGATGTCAGGTGTGCACAACGCAGGGATTTTAGGAGTGACAAGACCGAGCAGATGCCAGGTGGGCATAAAGCAGTCATTTTACAACTAATGAGACCCAACATGCCAGGTGTGCATAAAGCCGTCATTTTAGGGCTGGCAACACCCAGCAAATGCAAGGTATGCCGAAAGTAAGTCAATGCACAACTATCAAGACTGAACAGATGCAAGGTGTGCTTACATAAGTCATTTTATGACTAAAGAGACCCAGAACATGCCAGGTGTCCACAAGACGGTCATTTTAGGACTTCCGACACCCAGCAGATGCAAGCTGTGCATAAAGTGGTCATTATAGAACCGAAAAGACTGAGCAGATGCAAGGTGTGCTTAAAGCAGTCATTTTATGACTAAGGAGACCAAACAGATGCCAGGTGTGCATAAAGTAGTCATTTTAGGACTAACGACACCCAGCAGATGTAAGGTGTGAATGAAGCAGTCATTTTAGGACTGCCAACACCCAGCAGATGCAAGATGTGCAAAAAGTGGTCATTATAGAACCAGATGCCAGGTGTGCATAAAGCAATTATTTTAGGGCTGGCAACACCCAGCAAATGCAAGGTATGCCGAAAGTAAGTCAATGCACAACTATCAAGACTGAACAGATGCAAGGTGTGCTTACATAAGTCATTTTATGACTAAAGAGACCCAGAACATGCCAGGTGTCCACAAGACGGTCATTTTAGGACTTCCGACACCCAGCAGATGCAAGCTGTGCATAAAGTGGTCATTATAGAACCGAAAAGACTGAGCAGATGCAAGGTGTGCTTAAAGCAGTCATTTTATGACTAAGGAGACCAAACAGATGCCAGGTGTGCATAAAGCAGTCATTTTTGGACTAACGACACCCAGCAGATGTAAGGTGTGAATGAAGCAATCATTTTAGGGCTAACGAGATGGAGCAAATGCAAATTGTGCATAATCTAGTCATTTATGAGTAACGAGACCCAGCACCTGCAAGGTGTGCATAAAGTGGGGGAAAAGGCGTCAACAACACTTTGTGGTTGCTTTTAGCTTGTGTCATCATGGTGTCATAAAACCTTTCAGTAAGAATTATTTTTTAAATGACACAACATGAAAAAAAAATCGCCATCATCAAAGCATGCTTGATAATGAAGGACATTGATGAGATGCTTGACTAATAAAAGTCCCGAGACCTAATAAGTATAACTATATGAGCTGGGCTAATCCAACACATGGAAAGCAATATGGGATTTTAAACAAATCAGGGCAATTTTTACAATGTGCATAATATTATTACAACATACCATGTCCAACATACCAAGAAGTCCAAGGTAAAAATACCTTGGTATAAAAAAGAAGAAAAAAGGAAACCTTTTATTGTGCTGGTTGAAAGAACTAAAAAAAATGGGGTTATATATTTCTGAACAGCAAAGAAAAAAAACTGAGTGATCCAGGCAGCAATCCAGGCAGTGATCCAGGGGTTTAATGTTTTGGCTGATTGAAAAAAAATACAAAATATTCCTGTATGTTTGGAATCATTTGAAGCAATTTTTACTTTATAATTTGTCTCTCCGAGGAGCGTTTCCGTGTTTTTGGGTGAGACAGACAGACAGGCATTAGTCGAATATATATATATATATATATATATATATATATATATATATATATATATATATAGTTATATAATATATAGTTATATAATATATAGTTATATATATAGTTATATATATAGTTATATATATAGTTATATATATAGTTATATATATAGTTTAGTTAGTTATATATAGTTATAGATATAGATATAGATATATATATATATATATATATATATATATATACAGTATATATATATATATATATATATATATATATATATATATATATATATATATATATATATATGCAGGGTGTTTCAAAAAGAGTGATACAACTTTAAACGTTTATTTACAAAGAAAAAGAAACCTCAGGAACGTGAACCAAACATTTCTTGAAAGCTTATGATATTGTCGTGTGTCTATCCTGTAGTGAACACCGCAGGGCAACACGGATGGCCAAACGAGCTTTAACTCCAAGGTGTTCAATCCAATGGCGGACCTTTGTTACATGTGGGGGGGGGGGGGGTGGAAGAGCCGCGAGCGCTTACCTTCACGGGTCCACTGGCAGTCTTCGAACCTGCGACCATTAACTCACACCGATACGTAAATAAAATGTACAAAAATACCGGCTTTATCTATCTATAATTCCAGTAATCTCTGTGTGTGTGTGTGTCTGTCTGTGTGTATGCGACCGCTGTTTCTCGACAACTACCGGTCCGATATACTTGAAACTTGCCAGGTATATTGCTGGGGACCCGAGGATGTGCCTTTTCAAGGTTTTAAATTAATCGGACAAGTAGTTACCGAGCTATGGCGATTTCTTTACCAAACTCCGCAAGCCGTTCGCTTTGGACCAAACCATTTCATGTAAATAGAGGGGGGGGATTGTCACCGTACTCGCAAGCCGTTCGCTTTGGACCAAACCATTCCATGTAAATAGAGGGGGGGGGGGATTGTCACCGTACTCGCAAGCCGTTCGCTTTGGACCAAACCATTTCATGTAAATAGAGGGGGGGGATTGTCACCGTACTCGCAAGCCGTCCGCTTTGGCTTTGCGAATGGACCAAACCATTTCATGTAAATAGAGGGGGGGGATATAATTTTGTACGGGCATGCCCTAGTTAAAGAAATGCCGGCAACAAAATAATGCACAATAAAAACTATGATTCCTAAATGGGATGTCCCCATACAGACTCGAATACAGACAAAGGGGAAAAATAAATGTAAAATAAATACATTTTTTGGGGCACTTAGCTCCGAGCTGATCTTGAACCTTGTCAGGAATCGTCCAGGCCCCGAGCGTGCAATCCAGACGCGGCACTGGCCCTGGTGGGAAAAAAAGGCCTCCGCGCACCCTCGTTCACTCGGCTGTGCTTGTCTTCCTGATCGTCGAGACTTCCAATGTCCCCGGCGCAAGAGCGCTACAAAATGTTTACGTGCTCGTCAATGAATTCCTCTCGAGCAGGAGCGCGATGAACTCCGACCACTCGCCATGAAATCCTGAAGCAGAGTGAGATATGAAATCATGGCCGTTCACCACCAAAGCCAGAAAATGCCAGGAAGTCAAGAGGACAAAATGTCAGGGAGAGCGTTCCTTTATACTCAAGGGTGACGTCACCCGTCAACATCTGCGTGTCCGCTCCTATCAGCTAGTCCATCTCATCACTCTTCGTGTCCCGACCAATCACCGCTCTTCGGGGCATGACCCCACAGCCTGCCTGCTTGATGTGGTGATGTAGCGGCTGGCAATGCCAGCAGTAGTTGAATGTCCTGTTTCCCATCACTATTATTTAGTGCTATAAATGCGCGATTTCTTAGCTTGTGTGTGTGCTGCTGGTGTCATTAGGAACAGAGGAAAAATAACAGAGGCCACTACATACAGGGGATTAATTACCCATAATCCCTAACTAATTAACATAACCCCACCCCTCGTGATGGGAACAAAGATACGCGCTTACATGACATCCGGTCTAAACGAATTTCCTACTTATGATACATGAGGTTTCTTCTTATTCACGACAGTCTGAGCACACTATTCAATTCTACCTGGACTAAGGTAATGCCTACCCCCCACAAATGTAACAATATGCTATTTTCTACCACTGATTGCTATTGCAGTAACTCACTGCTAGAGTTAGTGAGAGGCCAATGTCTGAAATTGGCATTTACGCAAAATCCTTGCAATTGACGTTCTCGATGTGTGCCCCTCCGCGGTTCAGACAAGCATTGATCCTGCCTCCAAATTTCTGTCCAACTTTCCTGCAGGTCTCATGTGGCATTGCCTGGAGGTAGTCTGACACCTCCTGCTTCAGATCATCCAGTGTGGCAGGGCGGTTGACGTAGACAGAGCAGTACCCAGGGCAACGAGGCGGTTTCTGAAGAGCTGCTGCAGGAAAGTGATGGTGTCACCAGCTGTATGTGGGGGTGCACCATCTTGCATAAACCATGTCATGCTGAGCTGGTTTGGGGTGACCTTTTGGGCTAGATCATTATGGAACTTCTGGAGCACGGGCCGGTAGCCGTTGAGCGTTGATTGTCACCATCCTGCTGTTGTTGTTCTCAAGCCAATAAGGCCCTAGCATTCCCCATATGGCATTGAAGGTGCAGAAGCATGTGATCTTAGGCCCTTTCAGGTGCCTCTCAGTGATCTCCTCAGGTGGTTCTGTCGCCCCCCCCCCCCCCCCCCCCCAGAAAATGTTGTTGTGGTTGTTGATTTCGTCTCGTACCACAGAGCCACCACTTTTGTTTTCTGCTCCACTGTCAATGGCATAGTTGAACTACAGCGCGAGAGATCCCAGGGAACAAATACCATGATAACACCACCAAATTCTGAAAAGGAAAGCAAAGAAATGGCAGGAAGTCAAAGTTGTATCAATCGTTTTGAAACACCCTGTATATATAAGATTTTTTGAAAGGCAGATGACGTCACACGATGGCTTTTTGTTGTTATCTGTAGAAAATATGTCAGATGTTAGGAACAACAAATGCTTTGCATTTTTATAATGTAACTATTGCTTATAATTGCATCAGTTCAACTCACAGGTCCCACTCGTTTGCGTCTGCTTTGATAAACCTCAAATCAAAATTTGGCTTCTGAGACGTGAGGGGGAGGCAGTAACATGAATTGTATTCCAACGGCATCATGAAACTTACCTACCGCTGGGAAAATGCCTGACACTCACTGGAAACTATGGAGAAAAGGACGAACATCTGTGCCGAGTTTCACTGGTGCATGACGAGTGTTCCTTCAGGAGGAGGACTTATTCATTCCCCCTTACAATTTCAATCATAACCCGCTGGCTTATCTGCAATAATTGAGTATTGTGTGTTCGTTCAGAGTTTGTATGATATATATATATATATATATATATATATATATATATATATACATATATATATATATATATATATATATATATGCAGTGTCTGTCCTGTGTTGTGTTGTTTTGTCACTGAACTACAACCTCAAACGTTTGTGAAATCGCCCCAAACTTCCAATCTGCGCTTACCCCTCCCATGTGTATGTGCCAAGGGGTTCCTTTCTGAAATTTCCTATTAAAAAAAATAATTGAAAAATAATTCTTCAACTTCAATTGCTTATAAAAATATAATATCACGAATATCCATCTATCTATAATTCCACTAATCTCTGTCTGTGTGTGTGTGTGTGTGTATGCGACCGCTGTTTCTCGACAACTACTGGTCCGATATACTTGAAACTTGCCAGGTATATTGCTGGGGACCCGAGGATGTGCCTTTTCAAGGTTTCATATTAATCGGACAAGTAGTTACCGAGCTATGTCCAAAAAACGATTCAACCAATCAGAGAGCAGCGAGCTATCACGTGTGCCGAACGTGCCGAACAGACTCTGCCTCGGACGGCACATTTGAGAGCGTATTCATTTATTTCACGTTGGCAAACTATGTTGGCGTTAAACTATGTTTTAAAACTAATTAAAACTACTTTGCGATTCATCGTAACTGCGATTCGTAACTGCCGTTCGCTTTGGCTTTGCGAATGGACCAAACCATTTCATGTAAATAGAGGGGGGGGTTTGTCACCGTACTCGCAAGCCGTTCGCTTTGGACCAAACCATTTCATGTAAATAGAGGGGGGGGATATAATTTTAGATATAGATATAGTACGGGCATGCCCTAGTATTATAAAACAGGAGTGTCTGTCCGTCCCGAAACTACTCTAGTGCAGCAAATAAACACAAAAATTGTGCATTTTATGAGAAAAGCATGAGATTTTTAACATAGTGCATACCATAAGGTTTATTTTCAGATGTAGAGGGAAGTCAGATTTGACCGCTGAGAACCGTGAGAGGTCAAATCCAAAATGGCCGCCAGTCCACCGAGTCTAATGTTCAAACGCGCTTAATTCTGGAACCAAATAGCGTAGAAAAACATTATAGGTGTCATTTCCAACTAAATTGGGGATGCCCAGAGGTGAATGATGCTTTCAATGAACTCCTAGGCATGCCAAGTGAGGTTAGTGAAGGCTTAATGTTACTGCTAGAGCGATTTATGGTGCTGATGTACGATAGAACCAGTAAGAGCACGGAAGTGAATGATGCCAGGAAACAGCTCTTCACACAGAAGTGTAGAACTCTAGAGAGCATTCCTCCAACCCAGGCAACACTCAAGCAGCACATCAAGCACACTTGCTACCAGGCAAACTGTTGTAACCAGGCATTGGTCATTGATCCAGAGATGCCAGACCCACCTGACTGGGGCTGGACAAAGGAGACAACTGGGTGGCAGCCTCTTTGGACCACTCTTCCTGAAGCATCAAAATCGTGCCATGAATTGATCCACTGTGGCTGCAAGAAAGGGTGCACTGGACGCTGCAAGTGTGCCAAAGCTGCATTCAAGTGCACTGCACTGTGCTTCTGTTCTGGAGACTGTTAGATTTAGATCATTACCAATTTTCATCATTGCACTTGATTTAATGTAAGCTTTGGTGGACATACTTGGTTAACTACAATTATTTTTTTCAGAGGTTACTGCATCATTCCTTGCAGTGTAAACACTTTTTTTTCATCATTTCTGGTCTTTGGGTGTTCTGTACCTATCCCTGTACCTGAAAAAATAAAGTTTTAAAAGTTCAAATGAACTTTTTCCAATAGCAGTTCCAACTGCAGTATCATAAAAATAGATATTTAACGTAATTTGACCTTGACCGTGACCTAAATGCATGTCCTTGAGTTCTGGCGATCTCAAAAGTATCACCAAATGAATGGGCATCCCCAATTTAGTTGGAAATGACACCTATAAGCGTGTTTGAACATTAGACCCGGTGGACTGGCGGCCATTTTGGATTTGACCTCACGGTCCTCAGAGGTCAAATCTGACTTCCCTCCACATCTGAAAATAAACCTTATGGTATATACTAACTATGCTAGAAATTTCATGCTTTTCTCAAAAAATGCACAATTTGTTAAAATATGAGAGCTTATCCGCTGTACTACTCCCTCAGTTTTGGGACTAGCCCCGCCACACCTTCTGTGGAACGTTTTGGGTCCCAGCGGGTGGCGTAAGGTAGGCAAGAGGTTTCATAAATTCCTCCATCAAATTATAATTTTGAAATACCATTGTTGCCGAGCTGCTGCCAATCAGGAAGTGAACAAGATAACGACGATTCGCTGATTTGACAATATCAATTGACTGATATATCAAGATATCATCTTGACAATATCAAGACAATATCTCAATACATGATTTTAAATTACATTTTTATATATTAATACTATAGTATTCATTTATGATTGGAATGATGTACAGTATGATGCTGTTTGGAATAAAAATATAGAGATATTGAGTTTAAAGCAGAATGAGGAAATGTCGTAAGGGCTTCCATCCATAACATTCGCAGATTCCCCATTTGCAGTTTCACCATTGACTGGATATGGCAACATTCAGACCTAGTATGTTTTTTGTCCAAGTCCTTCACGAACCGGTTGTCAATGCCTGACGTTCGAGTAAAGATGGCACAGGAATGTGGAATTTATTGGTTCATGGTTTAGGATTCGCCATTTCCTCATTGTTTGTTTGCTTTAGGCTTCCCACCTGTGCATAGCACAGCACAGGTACCTCACTAGTTACAAATATATTTGTGCAAAATAAATGTTTGTATTATGATTGGTGTAAACCATGACAAAACAGTAACTCAGGTACAGCCATTATCCTCAGTTTTTTTTTGGGGGGGGGGGGGTGTATACAGGGTCGAGGCTCGTGTAAGAGCTAACATTGATCACAAAAAAGACAAACTGACACATAAAACATATGATAAAGGGAGCGGGAGAACAAGATGGAGGGCAGGGACACCGGGAGATCTGCGGGAGGGAGAGGGCTTGAGGGGGGGCATGGGAATGGGGGGGGGGTGGGACAGGTTAAAAAAAAAAAACACGGACACCGCTAGGACTTCCAGGAAAGAAGTTGGAATTTCAAAAAACTGGATCTGGGGTGAATTAACGGGGGTAGAAAAGATCAAGGTTTTGTATTGGGGAATGCTCTGAGATGGTGGTGAACAGCTGCCTTGAAGAGCTAGAAGGAAGAATGAGATTGAAGAGGATGTGGAATATTGTTGCACAGTAAGAAAAAAAAAATGAGGAATGAAAGAGTGTAGGTGAGCATTGATCCTGAATTTTGAGAGTTTTACCAGCAGGGGGTTGCTGTTTGAGCCCGTGCACCATAGAGACACCTGGGGGTGCAAGACCAGAAAGAAGGTGATAGAAGACAGAGACCACCGACCTGTTTGCAATGTGAATGTGGTAGGCCCATCGACTCGGCTTCATTGCGGATGACTCCAATGACCTTGAAGACCTTGATTTGCATCTTGGTTTATCACGCATCTTGCACCGACATCGCAGGTGAAAGGGGGTCGAGTTCGTAAGCACAATCTTTCAGGAGGCGTTTCTCATTACCAGACTGGATTTCCTTGCACAACTTTCGAACCATGTCATTTGTAAGCTGGAGAAGGCAGAAGATGTGCTCGATTTAAAAGGTCACATTGCCAAGAGCTTATTTTTACATTAACGCTCAAGTGAAAACAACCATGATAATTGATAAAAGTGCTGAACACGTTTGTGTGTAAGAAATTTGTTACCGATGCTTTGCAGTGGAGTTGTGTCAAATGAGGGGGAAGTTGCTTTCCTTGAAAGATCAAGTCGGGTCAATGGAGTTGCTGAAACCCCTTGAATTGTGGTGAATTAATCAGTGCTGCAGGACGTTGACTGCAGGCCAAACCACCTAGTTGTCGTTGTCGTGCACCTGTGCTAGTTAAAGTACTTTAACAAAAGATAATTTGCTGTGAATGGTCATTAAGGATGGACTTCTTGGTTTGTGAGGCATCCATGTGTCTTCTTGGTGATGATGCTGCTGCACATGATACACCTGCCCTCATAATAATGAAAAGTAATGGAAAAGGGGTCCGACAGATAGCGATGTCAGAAAATTGAGATGAGAGTTGTTTTTATTATTAACACTGATCTACAAACTCATGGAGGATGTATGCAATAACACGTGCACGACTAAGACGTACTTTTACATGACTTGTGTGCACATTGATACACGATGGACAAACACACATGTGGTATATGGGATTTAAAACTGTGTTTCTGGCATCATGAGTGAGGTGTTCAGATTGCAACACGAACAGGCCAGACTTTGAGGTGTTCTCCAACCATTTGGGATGTGAAATGTTCACTTGGGTCTGGTAACATTTGGCCGTTACTGTAGGCCAGAATGGTGATCACTTGATGGTCTCCATGTCCTGCTCAGTGTGTGTTTACCCAAAATCATCTTTCTGGTTTGAAACAATAGCCAGATGCTCAGATGCTGTGTTAGCATCTCTTCCTGGGGTGGAACTTCGAGTAGAAGCTATTTCTCTCTCCGTGTCATAAGCCAATTCGGCTTGTTTGGTCTTTGCATCCTTCTGCAGGAAATAACTCATATAATATATATATATATATATATATATATATATATATATATATATATATATATATATATATATATATACATATACATACATACATACTTAACGAAGGAAGCACACTAACCCTATGTCATGACACTGACGTCATGTACATAAATTATACTAACACAGCACCTCCTGTGTACATCAACACATCACCTCAATTAACTCCTGTGTATGTCAACCTGTGTATATTAACGGCTTAGATTGGTCACAAATAAACAATTTGCAGTATGTAGTCCTGATGAGCCCATAATGAGGGCGAAATCTAGATCGACATCTCTGCCTTTGTCTATATGTGGCCATAGAGTTTTAATCTCAGTCTGCAAAGATTTGAATACCACACGGATGCCTCCAAGTTTGGAGGTGATGTGTTGGTATAATTTATGTGCATGACGTCAGTGTCATGTCATAGGGATAGTGTGCTTCTTTTGTTAAATCTTATGTTCCTGACTGCAAACCTCCTAATTTCCGAGGAGCAGGGCAGAGACAATGTCAGTGTGGGAGGCTACACTTGTTGCTAACAGGTTGTGCAGCAATTGCTGGGGTGAGACTCAATCTGTGCCTTGTTTCCTCGTCAGCTTAGGGGGTTCAACCTGTGTGAACATATATATATATATATATATATATATAGACAGATATTTATATATATATATATTGTTACGGTTTTTCACCGCCCTTCCTGCCCTTACCAAGGGGAGATTAAGCCCCTTGTTCTTTTTGGGTTGGCGCAAGCGAGAGACTTGAATCGCCCCTCCCGGGCAAATGCAAGGTAGGGTTTCGGGACAATACTCGCACATACCTAAATACCTGCGCCGCCGCGGAAGCGGGGAATCAAGCCTTGCACGAACCACGTGTAATTTGAGTACACCGAGCGGATTGCGTACCACGAATAAAGGAAGAACACAGGTTTAATTATTATTATGTACAATGATCGGTGGAAGCACAGAGACACAGAGCAGCCTTATACAGTCTTATGTTAACCGCAGACATGGGCCCGATCACACTCACAGGGGAAATGAAAGGAGGATGATGTTCACTCGCTCTGAACTCGCCGACTTGGTCATCCAGGAACGGCTCCGCCCGGCGTGGCTCTCCCCGGTCACAGCACGTCACGCGATGAAGGCAAGCAGGTGATGGGAGGGATCCTTGCAGCGCGTCTCTCGAACAAAGGGCACAGCAGGCAGGCGGGAGGGAAATGTACGCGTCTCTCAGCACAGCTGGCGGTTTTCCACAGCGTGTTTAGTTGCCGGCGTGCTATCACTCGCGTAACCCAAGAGAGGCTCAGCCTCAAGCTCAACCGAGCGCTTAATTCGTAAGAGCGCTTATAGCTTAGTTCATGCGCGTCTTCTCTCTGATCTCGTAACTTGCTCACAAGCGCCTCTGCCCATAACTACTCAAGCAAGTGTCAACCTTGTACTCTGATTCTGCAACTGGACTTGACGGCATCAGCCCACGGGTCCTAAAATCCTGTTCTTCCACTCTTTCACTCCCCCTCTCTGTTCTCTTCACCCTCTCTTTTGCTCAAGGTCAACTGCCATCTGCTTAGAAATCAGCCAACATCACCGCTTTGCACAAAAAAGGTGCAAAGACAGATCCTAGCAACTACAGACCAATCAGCCTTCTCCCAATTATCAGCAAAGTCATGGAATCCATCATTGCTTCGGATATGAAATCTTTCCTCTTCTCCAATGGCTTGATCTCTGATCATCAATTTGGTTTCAGACCAGGTCACTCCACTCTGGACATGCTGCTTCTGCTGTCTCAACAATGGATGGAGGTCCTCAATGCCAAACAGGAAATTAGAGCTGTCTCCCTCGACACATATCACGTGCCTTCGATAAGGTCTGGCACCCCACTCTGCTCACCAAACTCTCCTCCTTTGGTATCCATGGAAATCTCCATGCATGGCTGGCGGACTTCCTCTCTAGTCGTAGTCAACGTGTGGCCCTGAATGGGTTTCTCTCATCTCCTCTTCCTGTTCAGGCTGGAGTTCCCCAAGGCAGTGTTCTGGGCCCTGTGCTTTTTCTGGTCTTCATCAATGATCTCTCTGACTCTCTTGAAAATCCTCTCTATCTCTTTGCTGATGACTCCACTCTCTGCTGCTCCATTCCTCATCCCTCAGAACGGCAGTCTGCAGCCTCCTCACTCTCTGCAGACCTGGACAAAATCACAGACTGAGAAAACAAGTGGAACATGTCTTTCAATCCTGACAAATCTCACACTCTTACGATGTCTCTCCGAAAAGACCGACTGGACAACCCTCCCATTTACTTTCTGAATAATCCTCTCCAAGAAGTTCTGTCACTCAAGCTTTTGGGTCTCACTATCTGCCATGATCATTCCTGGGAAAACCACATTTCCAAGCTGGCCTCCAAAGCCAGTCGCCGACTGGGCATCCTCCGTCGTGTGAAGTCCTTCCTTGGCACACCTGAGCTCCTCACCACATACAAGGCTTTCATCCGCAGCTCAATGGAGTACTGCTCTCCCCTCTGGGCTGGTGCTCCTGCCTCACACCTAGCTCGTCTTCACGCTGTTGAAACCAAAGCGTTCAGAATCATTGGAATCTCCCGTGATGACGCTATCTCCGAGGGCCTTTCACTTAATCACCGCAGGCAGGTTGGTGGTCTTTCCGTCTTCTACCGACTCCTCTCCGGCCTTGCTCCCCCAGCTCTCTCTGGGCTCTGTCCCCCAAATATTCCTACAGGTCGCACAAGATCTGCCTGCAACCCTCTTATGGTTAAACTGCCAAAATCAAGACTCTCTGCTCACCTTCACTCCTTCATTCCTCTTTTCTCCCGCCTCTGGAACAAACTCCCTCACTCTCTTCAATCCCACTCCACCCTCCAGGTCTTTAAAACAGCTGTTCCCCACCATCTCTTATCTTCTCCCATCCAAAACCTTGACCTTTTCTACCCCCGCTAATGTTCACCCCAATTCCACTTTTTTGAAATACCAACTTCTGTCCTGGAAGTCCTTGGTGTCCTTGTGTTTTATACCTCTCCCACCCCCCCCCCCCCCACCCCTTCCCATGCCTCCTCCCCCCAAGCCCTCTCCCTCCCACACTTCTCCCTGCTCTCAAATGTTGTGTTTGTGTGCTTCCCCTTCTCTCCCCATCTTGTCTTCCGCTCC
>NW_027618631.1:0-66332 GCF_964187855.1 Myxine glutinosa
CACTATTATGATACATGGGGGTACTTCTTCTTCATCGTGCCATATGGAGCATGGTAATCTATACACTTCTTCCTGGACTAAGGTTATCATTGCCTACCCCCCACAAACGTAACAATAGTTACACAAAAATATATGTTTATATTTACACAATAATATTATAACTTTTGAAAATACAAGGTTGACTTGTTCTGAAAAGGCTCTTCGGGAACAGTGAATGACTCAAAAGTAATTTTATTTTTATGCCTCCGCCCCGAAGGTGGCCAGAAGCATTATGTTTTAGTGTTTTCCCTTCGTCCGTATGTACGCATGTCCGTACGGGCTAAACCTCGTTTTTCTCAGCAACTACATGTCCCATTGAAATGAAACTTTCAGGGTTGGAGAGACACCCATGTAGAATATTGTTATGATAATTGTGACATCATCGGCCACGTGGTGGGCAGCCATCTTGGATTAAACACAAAAAATTAAAATATATATTTCTTGGAAACTGATGCATGGAAAAATTTGGAACTTGGTACATTGTGAAGTACTCCCAATGGGGAACAAAAGCATGATAATGACATCATCGGTGAAGTGATATACCAGCCATACCAGCTAAAAATCTGAAATTGCATGCACATGATCCATGACCCATTTATATTGTAATATTAAATTTATGCCATCATAGGTCACATGCTTTGGCAGCCATATTTGATTGAAGGAAAATATTAAATAATTATATTTCAGAAACCTCTTACCCTATCGATGTGAAACTTTACGAATGTCATTTAACACCTTTTTTTTTTTGTTTTTTTTTGTTTACTGAATCGAGGCTCGTGAAAGAGCTAACATTTACTTCACAAACAAATCAACCAGACAAACAAAATACCCAAAAAGAGGGAGCGGAAGACAAGATGGGGAGAGAAGGGGAAGCACACAAACACAACATCCGAGAGCAGGGAGATGTGTGGAAGGGAGAGGGCCCGGGGGGAGGAGGCATGGGAAGGGGGGGGGGGGGGGGGGAGGGAGAAGTATAAAACACAAGGGCACCAAGGACTTCCTGGACAGAAGTTGGTATTTCAAAAAAGTGGAATTGGGGTGAAATTAGCGGGGGTAGAAAAGATCAAGGTTTTGGATGGGGGAAGATAAGAGATGGTGGTGAACAGCTGTTTTAAAGACTTGGAGGGTGGAGTGGGATTGAAGAGAGTGAGGGAGTTTGTTCCAGAGGTGGGAGAAAAGAGGAATGAAGGAGTGAAGGTGAGCAGAGAGTCTTGATTTTGGCAGTTTAACTATAAGAGGGTTGCAGGCAGATCTTGTGCGACCTGCAGGAATATTTGCGGGACAGAGCCCAGAGAGAGCTGGGGGGGCAAGGCCAGAGAGGAGTCGGTAGAAGATGGAAAGACCACCAACCTGCCTGCGGTGAGTGAGTGAGAGGCCCTTGGAGTTAGCTTCATCGCGGGAGATTCCAATGATTCTGAATGCTTTGGTTTCAACAGCGTGAAGGCGAGCTAGGTGTGAGGCAGGAGCACCAGCCCAGAGGGGAGAGCAGTATTCCATTGAGCTGCGGATGAAAGCCTTGTATGTGGTGAGGAGCTCAGGTGTGCCAAGGAAGGACTTCGCACGACGGAGGATGCCCAGTCGGCGACTGGCTTTGGAGGCCAGATTTGAAATGTGGTTTTCCCAGGAAAGATCATGGCAGATAGTGAGACCCAAAAGCTTGAGTGACAGAACTTCTTGGAGAGGATTATTCAGAAAGTGGATGGGAGGGTTGTCCAGTCGGTCTTTTTGGAAAGACATCGTAAGAGTGTGAGATTTGTCAGGATTGAAAGACATGTTCCACTTGTTTGCCCAGTCTGTGATTTTGTCATGTGTGCCCAGTCTGTGATTTTGTCAAGGTCTGCAGAGAGTGAGGAGGCAGCAGACTGCCGATCTGAGGGATGAAGAATGGAGCGACAGAGAGTAGAGTCGTCAGCAAAGAGATAGAGAGGATTTTCAAGAGAGTCAGAGAGATCATTGATGAAGACCAGAAAAAGCACAGGGCCCAGAACACTGCCTTGGGGAACTCCAGCCTGAACAGGAAGAGGAGATGAGAGAAACCCATTCAGGGCCACACGTTGACTACGACTAGAGAGGAAGTCCGCCAGCCATGCGTGGAGATTTCCATGGATACCAAAAGAGGAGAGTTTGGTGAGCAGAGCGGGGTGCCAGACCGTATCGAAGGCACGTGATATGTCAAGGGAGACTGCTCTAATTTCCTGTTTGGCATTGAGGACCTCCATCCATTGTTGAGAAAGCAGAAGCAGCATGTCCAGAGTGGAGTGTCCAGGTCTGAAACCAAATTGATGATCAGAGATCAAGCCATTGGAGAAGAGGAAAGATTTCATATCTGAAGCAATGATGGATTCCATGACTTTGCTGATAATTGGGAGAAGGCTGATTGGTCTGTAGTTGCTGGGATCTGTTTTTGCACCTTTTTTGTGCAAAGCGGTGATGTTGGCAGATTTCCAAGCAGATGGAAGATGACCTTGAGCAAAAGAGAGGGTGAAGAGAACAGAGAGAGGGAGTGAAAGAGCGGAAGAACATGATTTTAGGACCCGTGGGCTGATGCCGTCAGGTCCAGTTGCAGAATCAGAGTCGAGGGTTGACAGAAACTTTTCCACCTTGTCAGGAGGAAAGGACACAGAGTCCAGGAGCAGCTGGGTACGACTGGGTACGGTGGGTACAGAGAGGGATGGGTTTGGGACACAAGATTTAGAGGCAAACACAGAGTTGAGGCATTCAGCTTTTTCACGTGCGGAGTCAGCCGTGTGGCCATTTGAGGTGAGGGAGGGGATGGAGGGGATGGAGGGGAAACAAACACCAGAAACAGATTTGACCAGACGCCACCAGGATTTGGAAGAGGGAGACAGATAAGAGAGTTCGGTCCTGAGAACGGAGAGATATTGTTTCCTGGCTCTCCTGAGGGTGGGCACACACTTGTTTCGGGCTTTGTGAAAGGAAATGAGATTTCCTTCCGTTGGATTTGCTTTTCAGGAGACGAAAGCAAGATGTTTCTGGGCAATAGCCTCACCACAAGATTCCGTGTACCATGGACGGGAGGAAGGGTATGACAACTGAAGACGAGATGGGATAAATCTGTGCATGAGAGAGAGCAATTTACTTTGGAAGAATTCCCAGGATGAGTTGATGTCAGAGGCAGTAGAGATGGGAGACCAGTCCAGATGATTGATGGCTGCTTGAAGACCGTGCCAGTTGGCCTGAGTGAAATGCCAGACTCGTAGACGCTGAGGAGGCTCTCTGAGAATGGTCAGAGAGATGTCCACTTTAACAAGCACATGATCAGAAGAGCCGATTGGAGCAGAAGAAGAGCAGCAGACATTTTCAGGGAAGTTAGTCATAACCAAGTCCAGAAGAGAAGATGCTCCGTTGACTGAGATCCGGAGAAGAGAAAGTATTTCAAACTATATGCATTGCTGCATATAGTTTGAAAATGACAACGTCGTAGGTCATGTCGTTTGGCAGCGATCATGAATACAAAAACAATCCTCATCTGATCAACACGAAACTTCTAAATGTGATCCCCTACCCATACATATGCAGAGTGTACATTTTATATGTCATACGTCATGCGTTTTGGCAGCCATATTAGCTTCAAAGCCGATATTTAAAAATAATCCCTTCTCTGAAACCACTTCACCGATCGATGTGAAACCTGCCATGTCTGGTAAAAATGTAATACATAAGAACAGCCAAAGGGATTTAAATCAAACTTGTATATTTTTAGGACAGTCAAAGAGGGTATCTGCCCATTGTCATGGGCAGGGACTACGCGGCGGCATATTGGTGACGCGGTCAGATTGCTCTAGTTCTTTCTTTCTTTCATGAGCAAATTAACAATCTGGTCCAGATGCTCATGCTCTGGATCTTTGATGTTATGATTTCATACTCGGAGAAAAACATAACAAGATTTATAGTATACTTGATAAGCGGCTTTCCAAAAATCTGAGCTCAAACTCAAGCTAGCATGGAGAAACATAGCAATACCAAACCAGAAAGTATCCCAAAATGCAGAGCCCATCCGTGTTCGCTTTATACTTAAAAACAACATTAAAAAACCATTTTACATTGTGTAAATTTCTGTTCTCCATATTCTCATAATAAAGGTTTGTTGAAAATGTGATGAAAAAAGCTCAAAAGTTAAACTCGAAAACATCAAACAGTAGAATAAGTGATGGCCTGGGCACACACATGCACACACATGCATACACAACCCCATCTGACACTGCATGTGCGCACAGGCTAGTGATTTTTGAAATATAACTTAAATAATGCCAAATCAGTCATTCATGTTTTCGAAATAATGATTTGCAAAATGCTTCCCCATTTCATTACCTGAGGATTGTCCCAAGGTTGAGGTTGAGCAAAACACTGTAACCTCTGAACTCCGCCTCAGAATCACAAAATATGTCCTTGTTGGCTAAGTCCTCGTACATCTCCTTAAGACTCTGCAGGCATTTAGTCAGGTTTTCGTTGTTTATTTTGGGTTCAAAGATGGACATGGGTTGTTCGCACAGATGGTGAGCACAGTGCACGTGGAATCGAGCACACTTCTCAATAAAGGACACAGTCATGGGTGTACACAAGTGCTGCTGGGTTATGTCCTGAAAGCAGAACAAGATGGCATGTTAGATGGGTGTTTTAGCCTCTCTGTTTACAGTTTGACAACACTAACAAACATTCTGTGAACCTATTTCAGGTACATTATTCTTTTTTATGAACTATTCGAAGGTTTTTGGAAAAAATAGTGATGAAATTTAAAATTGCATTATCAGACCAAAAGATGCAATTTGGTGTGTGTGTGTGTGCGTCTGTCTGTCTGACAATGATACATTCGGTCGTTACTTATCTAATCCCAACCAAACTTGTCATGGGGACTCAGGGTCACACAATGGAGGTTGAAGTGACTTAATTTGTCCCCCTTCCCAAAGGGGTTTTCCACCTTGAACGAACGGCGTTTAGGTGCATAAATAGTGTTGCAGCCATGGGTTTTGGGGTCTACAACGAGGAGCCGAGGCTCCTCCTCGTGTTCCTCCAGGATACCCAGACCTGAGGCTACTGAGCACAGATAACTCCAGTCCCTGGAGGGTTGCTAATGAACCGCAAACGCCAATTAGTTTACCAGGTTCCACAGGATTATACATCCGATAACCATTTACCTGTGGGTGACGTGGTTTTACAACCAGGTTTCACACACTAAATGTGCACCAATCTTATCTTAGCTTTTACTCAGACGCAGGCGAGTGAAACTGTCAGTGCACACTGGACATAGATGGGAGCCAATTTATTAGTGTGAGCTGAAATGTCCCACCTAACCAATAGTACAGGCTATACTAACCCAATGAAAGAAATGATGTACACAGACAGATCGGAAGAACAAAAGTGCGGGTTTTATTTCCAAAAATGGGAGTGGAGGGGGGAGGATGGGAGGAGGAAAATTTATGTGCACATTCAAAGCAATTGTTTTATTGTATGCAAAGCACGGAAGAACATAAGACGTGCAATGGGGAGGATTAGTATAAGCATGGCAATGTACAATAGCAAAAAGACACAGTGAAGAGCTAACCCAGTTAAGTATCCCCTTACAACAATTTTATGAAATCACACAACGAAGGTGCCATGTCAGAATCACACTCTCAGAGTTTAAGAGAGGGAGAGAGAGTTTGAGGTTGTTCCACCCTCTACCTCACCACGAGAGGACCATTGTGTCCCTTGCTTCAAGCGTATTGCATGGCAGGAAAGCGGAGAGTCGTGGCTGTATATCAGAAGTTAGGGGGAGATTCGCGAACTTTTGCGCTTTCGGTTAGTGAGGTTTTGAAGTGGGAGGTACGAATGGTGTCAAGCTCACTACCACCATCGTACTGCGTGACTGTTGTCGACAGTTTTGAAGGTAAAGGCAGGGTTGTGGGCATTTGCAGTGGTTGTGTGGTAAAGATCTGAATTTGTAGGAGGTGGTTAAGCAATCAGGGTCGAGCGGATTTGGTTTAAGTGTGGTGGTCAATATAAATTTGAGGTGGGTTGCTGTTACTTTTTGTGGAGGAAGGTAGTTGTGGTATGGTGGTGCGGAGATGGTTGGGAGGCCAAGAGCCATCAGTGGTGATCGATGCGGTTGCCTATAGTGGTGCTGACCATTGGAGATTGGCACACAATTTGAATACTGTTCTGGTGCAAATATGCAAATGAGCTGCACTTCCTTCATGGCTGGTTTTATGTTGACAGCGCTTCATGTTGAAGCAAAATAAAGGAAAAGGGGGAAAATCCAGATCCAATCCCACACAACGCATATTGACCCGTGAAACACACTACACAGAAGGGAGGCCTATCTGAACATTTACGAAAGAAACAACTAACTCGGGACTGTATGTTGGTTGGCGGTGCTTCAGACAGTGCTGGTTCGCAGAACCAAAACAATGGCTTTTCGTGGAGCACAACACCAGAACTAAAATTTATTATTACCACAAATTATTCAGTCATTTCTGTTAAACGTATGATTATCTTTTTAAACCGTCACTCCACTGCTGTTTTTACGGCGTAGCTCATCGGGCAAAGCCGCCAAGAACAGTGTTTGTCCATCCGCATGTATGCCCCCTCAAACGTATACCAATCAGAGCTGAGGATATGGTCACATGACAGGGAGATGTGATTACGTCTGATGTCATCACGGTGTATGGCGGCTGACTCTCCACACTCAGCCATTTTTATTTATATGCCGTTCATGCCGAACACATCGTCGAACCTGTCATATATCACAATCGCCATGCTCTACCTTTACGTTTTTCATTCAGTGTGAAACACAAACAAACCGACTGTTAAAATGATCAAGAAATATCGAAAGCATAGACGTTACGGCTCTTCCAACAATACAGTACAGTAGTATAGGATTTAGGCATTATGACTCCTCTTCGGACCGCTTCGGACAAATTAAGCCAAGGTTTCTCAACACAGTCGTGTATCGTTTCAGTAGTATCATTTTCGTAATAATAATATAGTAAATATAACCATAACATTTTAATCCCAATGTCGTGAATGGAAAGGTAATTGATTGAAGCAGTGTATGGTTCATGATCAATGATCTAAGCGGTGTTCGGAACAAATATTGATATCAGAGGAAGTAGGGAATTAGCCTCGGTTTTTTAATGGTAATATCATTTTCGAAATAATGATAACGTAACGTTAATATTATAGTAATTCTAATTGTAACGCTAATCCCTTCGTAGTGACTGCAAACTTACTGGAAGTTAAAATATATCATTTTTGTGTCCATTACGTCATTACGACTATGATGTCATTACGACGGATGAGCACCGACTAACATTTTAATTTACAAGTACACCCACTCACTGCGGGAGTGGCAGGAAGGTAATTCCTCTTTGGGGTATATAGATTACTGTCGATCTATGGTCGGGTCTCAAGAACATTGGGTGTGTGTTCATTTATCAAGTTTATTGTGGAGAGATCGCCAAGTGGTTTAAGCATTCGAGCAAGCACTCCATTGAAACCCCTTAAGGAACGGCTGGCTTGGCAAGCGCTAGCTAGCTGCTTGGTAAAAAATGAGCCTACCTCCAACCCTTATGGGGTACATCGATTACAGTAGATATTCGCTCAGTTCTGTAAGTAAAACTTACCGCAGATGTCGGGATTCCTCCACATTTCTTTGTTTAATGCTGTAAGCATAATTCACGACTTATAATATTTTACAAGCCTGGCTACGCCGCTGTTAGACTTTTGGTCTTGTTTTTGTATACTTAGTAGAGGCTGGCATGAGAGCTAACACATAGAACATAATAAAGGGAACGGGAGGACAAGAGGGGGAGAGAGAGGGAAGCGCAACAACAGTAGGAAACAGGGACAACAGGAGATCTGTGGAAGAGATAGGGTTGTGTGGGGTACACGGGATAAACAAGATGGACACTACAGGGGCTTTCAGTAAAGACAAGCATTACGCCAAGGTCCCCCATCAGTGAAGTGATGTGAGTTGACAAAGTGGAAGACGCAGGAAACATGGAAGAGTCGATAATATTTGTGAATGGGTTGGAGACACACCCACACACCAGATTAGAAGTTAGTAGTTTGTTCATTTTTCAAGATATTCCGCTCACAAGGTTCAGACATATATGGTGGTGGCCATCTTGGATTTTGACGTGGCGACCCAATTTTCAATAGCGTTCTTCCTTATGCCTAGATACACCCACACACCAGATTAGAAGTTGGTACTTCGCTTATTTTTCAAGATATTCCGCTCACAAGGTTCAGACAAACATGGCGGCGGCCATCTTGGATTTTGACGTGGCGACCAATTTTCAATAGCGTTCTTCCTTATGCATAGATACACCCACACACCAGATTATGTTAGTAGTTCATTTATTTTTCAAGATATTCTGCTCACAAGGTTCAACACACAGACGCACACACGCACGCACACACGGACGGAGGGGAAAACCATAGTCCCCCTTTCGCTCCGCGGTGCGATGGGGGACAAAAACAGGGAATTTGAAGGAGGTGGGTTTGGGGTCGATTAACGGGGGTAGAAAAGATCAAGGTTTTGGATGGGGGAAGATGCGAGATGGTGATGAACAGCTGTTTTGAAGACCTGGAGGGATGGGTGGGATTGAAGAAAGTGTGGGAGTTTGTTCCAGAGGTGGGAGAAAAGAGGAATGAAAGAGTGAAGGTGAGCAGTGAGTCTTGATTTTGGCAGTTTCAGCAGGAGAGGAATGCTGGCAGACCTTGAACGTCCTGAAGGAATATTTGGGGGACAGAGCACAGACAGAGCAGGGGGGTGCAAAGCCAGAGAGGAGTTGGTAGAAGACTTAAAGACCACCAACCTGCCTGTGGTGAGAGAGTAAGAGGCCCTCAGAATCCGTTTCATTACGGGAGATACCAATGATTCTGAAAGCTTGGTTTCGACAGCGTGAAGCCGAGCTTGGTGTGAGGCAAGAGCACCAGCCCAGAAGGGAGAGCAGTATTCCATCAAGCTGTGGATGAAAGCTTTGCATATGGTGAGGATCTCAAAAGTGCCCAGAAAGGACTTCACATGACAGAGGATGCCATGTCTGTCATGACTGGCTTTGGAGGCTGGCTTGGAAATGTGGGTTTCCGAGGAAAAATCATGGCAGATTGTGAGACCCTTGCCTTCCACCTTTTGCCCTGTTCATGTGACTCGTGGTTGTCCCTCGAGGCCCTCTCCCCGTTGGTATTTTTGTGAATATAAGATTGTTCTTCACGGTTCTGTTTAAATATGTTTAAACTTTCCCCTGCAGTATTTTATTCAGTGGTATATTACAACACACTGTTTTTCTTCCTATTTAAAAGGCTTTTTTCAATTTCCTCTTCAACTCATTTCACTTCAAAAAAAAATTCAATCTCTTATAATTCTTCCTCACTACATGCTCTAAATTCACATTCATTCCACCCCTCCTCCATCGTTCTTAAACGGATCGCGAACTTGAAAATCACAATAAACCCAATTTGTTATAAATGTTCGTCTTTCATTAATCGTCCACTTTCTAAACTCCCCCCTTGCCCCTCCCCTCCAAATCTCCCCCGTTGCCCCTTTGCTCTATACGCCCCCCTCGCCCATCCCCTTCAAAACTCCCACCCCCAACCCCTCCCCTTCAAATCTCCCCCCCCCCTACCATCCCTCTCCAATTCTCCTCCCCCCCACCCCCACCCTCCTCAAAGCTGCCTCCTCCCCACTTCGTCTCCCTTCTATCTCATACCTCCACTCCCCCAACCTTCTACTTTCCTCTGCCAGCCCCTCAAACAACCCCTCACTGTGCCTCATCCCATCACCATCAAACCTTTCGTCCACCTCATCCTTCCCTTTCTTGTAACTCTTCTGTAATCTCTAACACACAATCAACTGCTCTCCCTACCTCCCCCTCTCATCCGTCATGTGACCCTACCCCTCCCCTGTCCTGCACCCGATGCTCCTCCTCTCTCCTCATTAACGGTATGGACCTCAAACATCCAGGGCCTTCGCTCAAACCTGATTGATCTCTCCATTCAGGTTGCTTCTGACAATCCAGACTTGATCTGCTTAACAGAAACTTTCCTCCTTCAAGATAGGCCTAACCAGACCAAGATAGGTCTGGTTATATAGGCCTGAGTCTCTGATTCCTTAATATCTCTTCCTGGTTGCTCCCTCCTCCGGTATGATAGACCTGAGCCTCATCCTGGTGGTGGGGTTGCGATCTTTATCAAAAATTCTCTTCCTCACTCTCCTTGCACTGCCCTCTCTCTACCCCACCCCCAGGAATACCTCTGGCTACGGCTTCCTCTCCGCTCCCACCTTTTGTTCATATGTGTTCTGTTCCGTCCTCCAAACAGTGATGACTCCATTTATGGAGATGAGTCGGACCTCAATCTTCTCCAAAAAGCTCATCTGCTCATCTTTTTGGGGAGCGTCCCGCGGCGGGTTATATAGGCCCCGCCCTTCACCCTTTGCGAACCTCCCCCAAGCATTCTCTCTCCGCCCTCTCAAGCCAAACCCCTCGTTCTGGGTTGGATGAGCGGGGCCGACTTACTCCTCCCCTCTATGACGAGGTGGAGACCCGCCTTTCTTCTTCGTCGTTACCTCGTGCGTAATGGAGTCAAATGCAGCAAAGTGGACGGCAGATGAAAATGCAGCAAAGTGCCTGAAGAGTCAATTGCAGCAAAGTGGCAAACCTAGCACTTGGAAGCTGCCTTGGGGCGTCGGAGGGCCTACTCTTATTTAATTCGGTGCAATGAAGAGTCAAACTAGTGGGAAACACATCCTTAGCCTACACAGAGAATAAGGGACTAACTATTTAAAAGGATATATGGTGTCCTGTGTGTAGGTTTATGAAATTAACTAAGAGGACGAGCTTCGACCTTTCTTTACATTACGAGGGTGTTACACACAACAAAACCATACTTCTCACATTTGTTACACTTTCTCAAAATCGTTACACTTCTCAAATTCGTTACAATATATATATATATATATATATATATATATATATATATATATATATATATATATATACATACATATATACAGTATATATATATATATATATATATATATATATATATATATATATATATATATATATATATATCTATCTATATATATATATATACACACACACACACACACACACACACACACACACACACACGCACACACACACATATACCACAGTCTATACTTGCGCCAGGTTTGGTTGAAATCCCTTCAGTGATGCATAAGTTATCGTGGTAACAAAAAGAACAATAATGGAAGGACAGACTAATGCATGGACAGACAACCCAAAAACATGAGTGCTCCAACCTTTGTCTACAGATGCATAAAAATTATAGACTTTACCAGTGTCATACATCTGTGAAAACCATACATTTAAACAATGAAGTGTGGCCTTCACCACAGTATGCCAGTCATTTTATCCATTTTTCATCCCAAACAATATATTTGCAACAAACACGAAGAGAGCTCACCTTTCGGATGCTGCGCGTGCGGTTCCAGACAAAGTCATACCATTCAGCCCAGCAGTTCTCCCCCTGATCCAAGATCTGTGTTACCAGGTAGTCCATAGTAATCTTGAGAACAGCAGGTGGGCGAAGCTCATGAGGCAGGGGTTCCTCCTGGTCTGCAGATGAGCGGCTGTATTCCTTTACAGCAGCAAAATGATCAACCTGGAATGGCACACACCATGAATACAATTACTTTTCTAATTTTTTTTATCCATTCCAATTCCTGTGGTCGCTCTTCCCTCTCAATTATTAATGTAATTTAGCATGAAATAAAAACGACTGCAAAAAATCCCATCATGAGGAAACGTCATCTTAAAGAGCAAATAAAAACAACCTTTATGTATAGTCGGGGAGGGTGAGCATCAATTACCACAAGGAATCAATGAACCATTGTAATTAACAAAAAAAAAAAAGAAAAGAAAGCCATCATGCAGAGTCCCGAAAACAAATTTGACCTTTAAAATAACTGGTGGTTGAATGCAATGACCAAATCTGCAAATCCTGTTCAAATTTCAAGTCAATCAAATGAAAATTGCAAATTTTAGTAATTGGGCCTATAATGTTGACATTTTGGCCTATGTTGTCGCAAAAATAATTGGTGGTTGACTTCAGTGTCTGCTCTGCAGTGACCTCATATGCAAATCCTCTTCACATTCCAAGTCAATCGGATAAAAATTGAGGATTTGAGAAATTTGACAAAGTTGTTGACCGATGATGTTGTTGGCTATGGTGACCTTTTGACCTCAAAAGCCATAGGCTTCTTCCTTATGACCAACCCTACCATTTGGTGAAGTTTCGTGAAGATTGGTTGAAAATTGTGATCTTTATGTGAGTTACATACAAACAGACAGACAGACAGAGAGAATAACACACGCAACCAACCAATATACCATACTTGACAATCTTCGTTGTTGCAAGTAATAAAAAAACATTGCTGTGATACCATCTGCATCTCCAATAACACACAAATTCCAAGCAGATGGAAAGTGTCCCCGGGCAAATGATAGGCGTCTATTGATTAAATCGGTCAGCGAAGCAACAGGTAAAGATTCTGAGAAGAAAAAGAAATAAAAATTGTGAAAAAGGGCTCATTGGTCTACTATCACAATAATTTGCATAAATTGTAATTTCATCTCAAAAACCTTCCTGCTATTGTAAAAATACTGACAAAACTATGTTCAATCATTGTAATCATGTGCGTATATATTATCTAATACTGCCAGATCTTGACATTCGCGGTGCAACATCCACGGACCCCACGTATTCGTGGTTGATAAAATGCGACCTGCTTCTATCAATACATTAGTGGCCCGGTGATTCGCGTATTCGCGGTTTATGCGGTCACAAAAAATAAAAATTCCACGAGCCACGAGCATAATAGTTCTAAAACATATCTTCTATCAACCACACATAAAGCAGCTGGACGTACACAAAAACATATCTTCCACTAGCCAAGCGCATGACCTGCTTCAACAATGAATTGCTTCGTGCTTTGCATTTTCGCAGGCGTATAAACATTTTTAAGCCGCACTAAAAGCGAACTGCGCCGCATTTCCCACCATTCACTCCATAAAACTAGCTGCGCGGCATTTCCGACCATTCGCTCTATAAAACTAGCTGCGCAGCATATCCCATCATTCGCTATATAAAACAAGCTGAGCGGCATTTCCCACCATTCGTTCTATAAAACTAGCTGCACAGCATTTCCCACCATTCACTCTATAAAACTAGATCGTATTCATAGAATACTTACCCTGAGCAGTCAACTTATTGCGAGCCAACTCCTCTGCTTTTGAAAAAAAATAATTATTTGATCCAATATGGCTGCCAGACCACGTGAGCGATGACATCATAAGTTTATATTCTCTAATATAATTGTTGCATAGATCATGCTCAATACATTTCGAACTGATCAGGCTAAGCGTTGTACCTGTCAAATTATGACGTCATAATTATGGCACCAATGACGTCATCGTTAACAACACCTATTCCCCATATGGAGTTATTTACAATGAGCCATGTTTCAATTTTTTCCATGCAGCGGTTTTGGAGACATAGAGGTGCAACATTTTTCGGTTTTTCCAAGATGGCACCTGTACCACAAGACGTATGATGTCTAGATTATCATTGAAATATTCTACGTGAGGCGTTCCTATGGTGAAAATTTCGTGCCCATCAGACCAACAGCTGCTGAGAAAAAAAATTCAAATGATCAGACAAGTGTTGTACTTGTCGAATTATGACATCATAACTAAGGCACCGATGACATCATCATTAACATATCTTATTCTCCAAGGGGAGTACTTGACAATGAGCCATGTTTCAATTTTTTTACATGGAGCGGTTTCGGAGATATAGAGGTGCAACTTTTTTCGATTTTTTCCAAGATGGCGTCCACGTGACCTATGATGTTATAATTATCAAATAAATGAATTCTTGTTATTAATATTAAAATATTCTACAGGAGGAGCCGCACATATTCTGACAATTTTGTGTCCATCGCTCTAACAGTTGCAGAGGAATTTTTGTTTTATTCATAATGATCAGATCAATGGTTGTACTTGTCGAATTATGACATCATAATTAAGGCACCAATGGCATCACTATCAACATATCTTATTCCCCATGGTGAGTACTTGACAATGAGCCATGTTTCAATTTTTTCCATTGAACGGTTTGGGAGATATAGATGTGTAACGTTTTTCCAAGATGGCGTCCGTACCACGTGCCCTATTATGTCATAATTATGAATAAAAAAATTCTACAGGCGGAGGCGCTTCTATGATAAACTTTCGTGTCAATCGGACTAATGGTTGCCGATAAAATGAATTTTTAAAATGCAGACACGTACGGCACACGGCACACGGTTCAGGTATGCAACTGAATGGTTAACCCCGCTTTTCGCTTCACGAGCACAGGGTAACTGGATGGTATTCATAGAATACTTACCCTGCACAGTCAACTTGTTGCGAGCCAACTCTTCTGTTGTTGAACATTTTTTCTTTGATCCAATATGGCTGCCAGACCACGTGAGCGATGATATCATAAATTTAAATTCTCCAATATAATTGTTGCATAGATCACGCTCAATACATTTCAAACTGATCAGACTAAGCGTTGTCCCTGTCGAATTATGACGTCATAATTATGGCACCAATAACGCCATCGTTAACAACACCTATTCCCCAAATGGAGTTCTTTATAATGAGCCATGTTTCAATTTTTTTATTCAGCGCTTTCGGAGATATAGAGGTGAAAAGTTTTTCGGTTTTTCCAAAATGGCGGCCGAACCACGTGACCGATGATGTCATAATTATCACTAAAAATTATACAGGTGGAGTTGCACCTCTGGTGAAAATTTCCTGTTAATCGGACCAACCGTTGCAGAGAAAATCATATTTATTCTGTGCGGACAAACAAACAGACAAACAAATGAAAAATCGGTCAGAGACCGAGGACTTGCCGGATTGTACTTTTTATCGGCCATTTAGGACAAATATGGCGGCCGAACCACGTGACTGATGACGTCATCATTAACATATTTTATTCCCCATGGAGAGTTCTTTACAATGAGCCATGTCTCAATTTTTTCTGTTCAGCACTTTTGGAGATATCGTGGTGCAAAATTTTGCCGTTTTCCAAGATGGTGGCCGACCACGTGACATACGACGTCATCATTAACATATTTTATTCCCCATGGAGAGTTCTTTATAATGAGCCATGTCTCAATTTTTTCTGTTCAGCACTTTTGGAGATATAGTGGTGCAAAGTTTTGCCGTTTTTCTAAGATGGCGGCCGACCACGTGACTGATGACATCATCATTAACATATTTTATTCCCAATGGAGAGTTCTTTACAATGAGCCATGTCTCAATTTTTTCTGTTCAGTACTTTCGGAGATATAGCGGTGCAAATTTTTTCGGTTTTTCCAAGATGGCGGCCGAACCACGTGACCAATGACGTCATCAATTGGACACAGTCTATTCCAGGGCAAGACCAATATGTGTGCAAAGTTTGGCGATTCTACGTGCAACGGTGTAGACGCAGTGCTGCAAACAGACAGACAGACACACAGACAGACAGACAGATGAAAAATCGGTCAGAGACCGAGGACTTGCCGGAATGTACTTTTTTATCGGCCATTTCGGACAAATATGGCGGCCGAACCACGTGACCGATGACGTCATCATTAACATATTTTATTCCCCATGGAGAGTTCTTTACAATGAGCCATACCTCAATTTTTTCTATTCAGGACTTCTGGAGATGTGGAGGTGCAGAGTTTTTCGGTTTTTCCAAGATGGCGGCCGAACCACGTGACCGATGACATCATCATTAACATATTGTATTCCCAATGGAGAGTTCTTTCCAATGAGCCATGTCTCAATTTTTTCTATTCAGCACTTTCGGAGATATGGAGGTGCAAAATTTTTCAGTTTTTCCAAGATGGCGGCCGCACCACGTGACCGATGACGTCATCATTAACATGTTTTATTCCCCATGGGGAGTTCTTTTCAATGAGCCATGTCTCAATTTTTTTTGTTCAGCACTTTTGGAGATATAGTGGAGCAAAGTTTTGCCGTTTTTCCAAGATGGCGGCCGACCACGTGACATATGTCATCATTAACATATTTTATTCCCCATGGAGAGTTCTTTGCAATGAGCCATGTCTCAATTTTTTCAATTCAGCACTTTCAGAGATGTTGAGGTGCAAAGTTTTCGGTTTTTCCAAGATGGCGGCCAAACCACGTGACCGATGACGTCATCATTAACATATTTTATTGGCGCTGAGGAAGCGCCTTTAGCGATTGACTTCCAGCCAGTGTAACGCTAATTCCTGTCACAGGAATTCGGAGATCATATAAGTGGGCGTGGCAGTTCCTGATTGGTTCGTGTTGGGGAACGCCTTCTCGCTGCCGACGTGACGTAAATTCGCGCACGCGCACTGGTGATTGGCGCTGAGGAAGCGCCTTTAGCGATTGACTTCCAGCCAGTGTAACGCTAATTCCTGTCACAGGAATTCAGAGATCATATAAGTGGGCGTGGCAGTTCCTGATTGGTTCGTGTTGGGGAACGCCTTCTCGCTGCCGACGTGACGTAAATTCGCGCACGCGCACTGGTGAAGCTTACTCGATCTTACTCGATCCCATATTACATGTACTTTCATTGCATACAAATTATACTTCCTCCTAGAAATTCCAAGCCCGAACCTCAGCGCAATCCAAGAGGATTCACTTGTTCCACATGGAGAGTTCTTGACAATGAGCCATGTCTCAATTTTTTCTATTCAGCACTTTCGGAGATGTGGAGGTGCAAAGCTTTTCAGTTTTTCCAAGATGGCGGCCAAACCACGTGACCGATGACGTCATCATTAACATATTTTATTCCACATGGAGAGTTCTTTACAATGAGCCACGTCTCAATTTTTTCTGTTCAGCACTTTTGGAGATATAGTGGCACAACGTTTTTCGGTTGTTCCAGGATGGCGGCCGTACCACGTGACCTATGACGTCATCATTAACATGTTTTATTCCCAATGGCGAGTTCTTTACAATGAGCCATGTCTCAATTTTTTCTATTCAGTACTTTCGGAGATATGGAGGTGCAAAGTTTTTCGGTTTTTCCAAGATGGCGGCCGAACCACGTGACCTATGACGTCATCATTAACATGTTTTATTCCCAATGGAGAGTTCTTTACAATGAGCCATGTCTGAATTTTTTTCTATTCAGGACTTTCGGAGATATAGAGGTGCAAATTTTTTCGGTTTTTCCAAGATGGCGGCCGAACCACGTGACCGATGGCATCATCATTAACATATTTTATTCCCCATGGAGTTCTTTACAATGAGCCATGTATCAATTTTTTCTGTTCAGCACTTTTGGAGATATAGTGGTGCAAAGTTTTGCCTTTTTTCCAAGATGGCGGCCAACCACGTGACTGATGACGTCATCATTAACATCTTTTATTCCCCATGGAGAGTTCTTTGCAATGAGCCATGTCTCAATTTTTTCTATTCAGCACTTTCAGAGATATGGAGGTTCAAATTTTTTCGGTTTTTCCAAGATGGCGGCCGAATCACGTGACCGATGACGTCATCATTTGGGCACGGTATATTAGAGGGCAAGACAAATACGTGTGCAAAGTTTGGCGATTCTACGTGCAACGGTGTAGACGTAGTGCTGCAAACAGACAAACAGACAGACAGATGAAAAATCGGTCAGAGACCGAGGACTTGCCGGAATTACTTTTTTATCGGCCATTTAGGACGAATATGGCTGCCGAACCACGTAACCTATGACGTCATCATTAACATATTTTATTCGCCATGGGGAGTTCTTTACAATGAGCCATGTCTCAATTTTTTCTGTTCAGCACTTTTGGAGATATCGTGGTGCAAAATTTTGCCGTTTTCCAAGATGGTGGCCGACCACGTGACATACGACGTCATCATTAACATATTTTATTCCCCATGGAGAGTTCTTTACAATGAGCCATGTCTCAATTTTTTCTGTTCAGCACTTTTGGAGATATAGTGGTGCAAAGTTTTGCCGTTTTTCTAAGATGGCGGCCGACCACGTGACTGATGACATCATCATTAACATATTTTATTCCCAATGGAGAGTTCTTTACAATGAGCCATGTCTCAATTTTTTCTGTTCAGTACTTTCGGAGATATAGCGGTGCAAATTTTTTCGGTTTTTCCAAGATGGCGGCCGAACCACGTGACCAATGACGTCATCAATTGGACACAGTCTATTCCAGGGCAAGTCCAATATGTGTGCAAAGTTTGGCGATTCTACGTGCAACGGTGTAGACGCAGTGCTGCAAACAGACAGACAGACACACAGACAGACAGATGAAAAATCGGTCAGAGACCGAGGACTTGCCGGAATGTACTTTTTTATCGGCCATTTCGGACAAATATGGCGGCCGAACCACGTGACCGATGACGTCATCATTAACATATTTTATTCCCCATGGAGAGTTCTTTACAATGAGCCATACCTCAATTTTTTCTATTCAGGACTTCTGGAGATGTGGAGGTGCAGAGTTTTTCGGTTTTTCCAAGATGGCGGCCGAACCACGTGACCGATGACATCATCATTAACATATTGTATTCCCAATGGAGAGTTCTTTCCAATGAGCCATGTCTCAATTTTTTCTATTCAGCACTTTCGGAGATATGGAGGTGCAAAAATTTTCAGTTTTTCCAAGATGGCGGCCGCACCACGTGACCGATGACGTCATCATTAACATGTTTTATTCCCCATGGAGAGTTCTTTTCAATGAGCCATGTCTCAATTTTTTTTGTTCAGCACTTTTGGAGATATAGTGGAGCAAAGTTTTGCCGTTTTTCCAAGATGGCGGCCGACCACGTGACATATGTCATCATTAACATATTTTATTCCCCATGGAGAGTTCTTTACAATGAGCCATGTCTCAATTTTTTCAATTCAGCACTTTCAGAGATGTTGAGGTGCAAAGTTTTCGGTTTTTCCAAGATGGCGGCCAAACCACGTGACCGATGACGTCATCATTAACATATTTTATTGGCGCTGAGGAAGCGCCTTTAGCGATTGACTTCCAGCCAGTGTAACGCTAATTCCTGTCACAGGAATTCGGAGATCATATAAGTGGGCGTGGCAGTTCCTGATTGGTTCGTGTTGGGGAACGCCTTCTCGCTGCCGACGTGACGTAAATTCGCGCACGCGCACTGGTGATTGGCGCTGAGGAAGCGCCTTTAGCGATTGACTTCCAGCCAGTGTAACGCTAATTCCTGTCACAGGAATTCGGAGATCATATAAGTGGGCGTGGCAGTTCCTGATTGGTTCGTGTTGGGGAACGCCTTCTCGCTGCCGACGTGACGTAAATTCGCGCACGCGCACTGGTGAAGCTTACTCGATCTTACTCGATCCCATATTACATGTACTTTCATTGCATACAAATTATACTTCCTCCTAGAAATTCCAAGCCCGAACCTCAGCGCAATCCAAGAGGATTCACTTGTTCCACATGGAGAGTTCTTGACAATGAGCCATGTCTCAATTTTTTCTATTCAGCACTTTCGGAGATGTGGAGGTGCAAAGCTTTTCAGTTTTTCCAAGATGGCGGCCAAACCACGTGACCGATGACGTCATCATTAACATATTTTATTCCACATGGAGAGTTCTTTACAATGAGCCACGTCTCAATTTTTTCTGTTCAGCACTTTTGGAGATATAGTGGCACAACGTTTTTCGGTTGTTCCAGGATGGCGGCCGTACCACGTGACCTATGACGTCATCATTTGGGCACAGTATATTAGAGGGCAAGACAAATACGTGTGCAAAGTTTGGCGATTCTACGTGCAACGGTGTAGACGTAGTGCTGCAAACAGACAAACAGACAGACAGATGAAAAATCGGTCAGAGACCGAGGACTTGCCGGAATTACTTTTTTATCGGCCATTTAGGACGAATATGGCTGCCGAACCACGTGACCTATGACGTCATCATTAACATATTTTATTCGCCATGGGGAGTTCTTTACAATGGGCCATGTCTCAATTTTTTCTATTCAGCACTTTTCGAGATAGAGGTGCTAAGTTTTTCGGTTTTTCCAAGATGGCGGCCGAACCACGTGACCTATGACGTCATCATTTACATATTCTATTCCCAATGGAGAGTTCTTTACAATGAGTCATGTCTCAATTTTTTCTATTCAGTACTTTCAGAGATATGGAGGTGCAAAATTTTTCGGTTTTTCCAAGATGGCGGCCGAACCACGTGACATATGACGTCATCATTAACATATTTTATTCCCCATGGAGAGTTCTTTACAATGAGCCATGTCTCAATTTTTTCTGTTCAGCACTTTTGGAGATATAGTGGTGCAAAGTTTTGCCGTTTTTCTAAGATGGCGGCCGACCACGTGACATACGACGTCATCATTAACATATTTTATTCCCCATGGAGAGTTCTTTACAATGAGCCATGTCTCAATTTTTTCTGTTCAGCACTTTTGGAGATATAGTGGTGCAAAGTTTTGCCGTTTTTCTAAGATGGCGGCCGACCACGTGACTGATGACATCATCATTAACATATTTTATTCCCAATGGAGAGTTCTTTACAATGAGCCATGTCTCAATTTTTTCTGTTCAGTACTTTCGGAGATATAGCGGTGCAAATTTTTTCGGTTTTTCCAAGATGGCGGCCGAACCACGTGACCAATGACGTCATCAATTGGACACAGTCTATTCCAGGGCAATACCAATATGTGTGCAAAGTTTGGCGATTCTACGTGCAACGGTGTAGACGCAGTGCTGCAAACAGACAGACAGACACACAGACAGACAGACAGATGAAAAATCGGTCAGAGACCGAGGACTTGCCGGAATGTACTTTTTTATCGGCCATTTAGGACAAATATGGCGGCCGAACCACGTGACCGATGACGTCATCATTAACATATTTTATTCCCCATGGAGAGTTCTTTACAATGAGCCATACCTCAATTTTTTCTATTCAGGACTTTTGGAGATGTGGAGGTGCAGAGTTTTTCGGTTTTTCCAGGATGGCGGCCGAACCACGTGACCGATGACATCATCATTAACATATTGTATTCCCAATGGAGAGTTCTTTCCAATGAGCCATGTCTCAATTTTTTCTATTCAGCACTTTCGGAGATATGGAGGTGCAAAATTTTTCAGTTTTTCCAAGATGGCGGCCGCACCACGTGACCGATGACGTCATCATTAACATGTTTTATTCCCCATGGAGAGTTCTTTTCAATGAGCCATGTCTCAATTTTTTCTGTTCAGCACTTTTGGAGATATAGTGGAGCAAAGTTTTGCCGTTTTTCCAAGATGGCGGCCGACCACGTGACATATGTCATCATTAACATATTTTATTCCCCATGGAGAGTTCTTTACAATGAGCCATGTCTCAATTTTTTCAATTCAGCACTTTCAGAGATGTTGAGGTGCAAAGTTTTCGGTTTTTCCAAGATGGCGGCCAAACCACGTGACCGATGACGTCATCATTAACATATTTTATTCCACATGGAGAGTTCTTGACAATGAGCCATGTCTCAATTTTTTCTATTCAGCACTTTCGGAGATGTGGAGGTGCAAAGCTTTTCAGTTTTTCCAAGATGGCGGCCAAACCACGTGACCGATGACGTCATCATGAACATAATTTATTCCCCATGGAGAGTTCTTTACAATGAGCCATGTCTCAATTTTTTCTATTCAGCACTTTCAGAGATATGGAGGTGCAAAGTTTTTCGTTTTTTCCAAGATGGCGGCCGAACCACGTGACTGATGACATCATCATTAACATATTTTATTCCCCATGGAGAGTTCTTTCCAATGAGCCATGTCTCAATTTTTTCTATTCAGCACTTCCGGAGATATGGAGGTGCAAAGTTTTTCGGTTTTTACAAGATGGCGGCCGAAACACGTGACCGATGACGTCATAAATTGGGCACCGTCTATTCCAGGGCAAGACGAATATGTGTGCAAAGTTTGGCGATTCTCCGTGCAACGGTGTAGACGCAGTGCTGCAAACAGACAGACAAACAGACAGACAGACAAACAGACAGACAGACAGACAGACAGACAAACGAACAGATCAACATACTTGCTGGAAATTTTTTTCCGGCAAGTAACAAACGAACAGATCAACATACTTGCCGGAATTTTTTCCGGCAAGTAACGAACAGATCAACATACTTGCCGGAATCTTTTCCGGCAAGTAACAAACGAACAGATCAACATACTTGCCGGAATTTTTTTCCGGCAACTAACAAACTGACTCAAATGCAATACCCTCTCCTCTGGCGAGGGTAACTAGCTGCGTGGCATGTCCCAACATTAGTACTATAAAGACATTCCACCATATCTCCCAGCTGCTGCACAAGACGTTATCCCCCGCGAGTTACACAATGAAAATGCTTGCTTCACCGTATCGATTACCAGCTGCTGAATTTGGCATCACCCGTGAATTAAACAATGAAAATGCTTCACTGCATTTACCACAAGATGTCTAAGATGTTATCCCTTGCGAGTTACACAATTAAAACGCTGCATCGCATATATTACCAACTGCTGAATACGGTGTCATCCGCCAACATCTCCCACAAACAACAGGCAGATTACTAACCCCTCCCACAGCTACCCACAATGCCCACATGACTACTTTTGTCCTGCTTGTCCTGGGTCTCAACATTATTCTTGTCCCGCTGCCTGACAACCATTATTCAAAGAAAGATGCAGGGATGGTTTCACAAGATCATTTGTTGTGATCATCCCAACCTTGTTTCTATACTTTTTGGAGTAACATCCACACATCCTTTTGCATTTAAAAAAATGTTTTTATCACTTGTTTCTTTACTTTTTACGGCTAGACCATAGGGCAAAGCCGTCTAGAACAGTGTTTGTCCGTCCGTCCGTATGTATGTCTGTCTGTATGTCCCCTCAAACGTACACCAATCAGAGCTGAGAATCTGGTCACATGACAGGGTGATGTGATTACATCTGATGTCTGATGTCATTACGGCGTACAACGGCTGACTCCACACTCCGCCATTTTCAATTCCTATGCCGTTCAGGCTGAACATATCGTCGAACCTGTCATATATCACAATCACCAAGCTCTACCTCAACGTTTTTCTTTCAGTGTGAAACACAAACAAACCGATTGTTAAAATGACCATCAAATATCAAAAGCATAGACGTTACGGATCTTCCAACAACACAGTATATATATAGGCCTTAGGGTTCAGGCCTAAACTTCAGGCCGCTTCGGACAAATTAAGCCCAGGTTTCTTAATACAGTAGTATCATTTCAGTAGTATCATTTTCGTAATAATAATAATAATAAATAATAATAATAATAAGAAGAAGAAGAAGAAGAAGAAGAGGAAGAAGAAGAGGAATTATAATAATAATAATAATAATAATAATAATATAGTAAATGTAACAATAACACTTTAATCCCAAAGTCGTGAATGCAAAGTTAATAGATTGAAGCGGTGTATGGTTCATGAATCAATGATAAGCGGTGTATGGTACAAATACGTACTGTGTCGGTACATATACCTTACCGTGGAAGAAAGGAATTAGCCTTGGTTTTTTGACAGCAATATCATTTTCGTAATAATAATAACGTAACGTTAATATGAAAGTAAATCAAATCGTAACACTAATCCCTTCGTAGTGACTGCACAGTTACTGGAGGTTAAAATATATCATCTTCTATATATTAAAGAAGCGGCAGTTTTGTGTCCGTCCGTCACGCTACGTCATTACGTCTATGATGTCATTGCGGTGTACGACGGCTGACTCCACCAACCGACATTTTAATTTACTAGTACACCCGCTCACTACGGGATCGGCAGGAAGGATCATTCCTCTTTGGGGTATATAGTCTAGTAGGAAGACTAGGTCCCCCTGCACCCCCCGGAGATATACTTCTAATCAGTGTTTCTAGATTGGACAAAATGTGTAGAAAATGACTAGCTATGGCCCCAAGCTGAAAAAATGTCCCACATACCATTTTTATGCAAATTACTGCTGCAAATTTTATGCAAAATTATGCAAATTTTATGCAAATTTTTGATGAGGAGTAGAGTTGAGGGGTCTTTGAGGGCTTCATCGAGGTGCTCTCGGTTGCAAGACTGGGTCATTCTGAGAAGCACAGCAGGGTCAGAGATCATGATGTTCTCCTCCTCAGTGAATCTCTCCATCAACAGCCTCTCCATTGCCTCACACACTGTTTTGAGGCAAAAGAGGGACTTTGCGTAGGCCTTTCCACTGAGAACACCTTTGAGAGATCCACTTGTTACTAGTTGTGCCTCAAAGAGAATCTCTGCATATCCAGAACCACGCATCTTGTGTCCAGTGAGCATCCCGATGTAGTTCATGGATGTGTGGAAGGGTCCAATCGTTACTACATGACTAGCAAATTCATTTGGCCAGCGCCAGATGATGGGAAGGGCTTTCATGCAGACACCCAGATCAAATGTATTCAGGACCCATCTCTGACCCACCTCAGCAGTTGCTGCCTCGGAACGCTTCAGTAGCTCACGAACAACTGCGTTGTCTGTGATCGGTTGGTGGATAGGCGTGCAGTAGTCGACTGTTGATTTGCTGGGTGGGGGAGAACCAGTTGCAGAGGTGAAACCCCCTAGCCCAGGCACAGGCTGCAGGCCATTGCCATGCCATGCAGGCACCAGGCACAGACCGATCACAGACAACGCAGTTGTTCGTGAGCTACTGAAGCGTTCCGAGGCAGCAACTGCTGAGGTGGGTCAGAGATGGGTCCTGAATACATTTGATCTGGGTGTCTGCATGAAAGCCCTTCCCATCATCTGGCGCTGGCCAAATGAATTTGCTAGTCATGTAGTAACGATTGGACCCTTCCACACATCCATGAACTACATCGGGATGCTCACTGGACACAAGATGCGTGGTTCTGGATATGCAGAGATTCTCTTTGAGGCACAACTAGTAACAAGTGGATCTCTCAAAGGTGTTCTCAGTGGAAAGGCCTACGCAAAGTCCCTCTTTTGCCTCAAAACAGTGTGTGAGGCAATGGAGAGGCTGTTGATGGAGAGATTCACTGAGGAGGAGAACATCATGATCTCTGACCCTGCTGTGCTTCTCAGAATGACCCAGTCTTGCAACCGAGAGCACCTCGATGAAGCCCTCAAAGACCCCTCAACTCTACTCCTCATCAAAAATTTGCATAAAATTTGCATAATTTTGCATAAAATTTGCAGCAGTAATTTGCATAAAAATGGTATGTGGGACATTTTTTCAGCTTGGGGCCATAGCTAGTCATTTTCTACACATTTTTTCCAATCTAGAAACACTGATTAGAAGTATATCTCCGGGGGGTGCAGGGGGACCTAGTCTTCCTACTAGACTAATATAGATTACAGTCGATCTATGGTTGAGTCTCAAGAACATTGGTTGTGTGTTCATTTACCAAGTTTCTTGTGGAGAGATCACCAAGTGGTTTAAGCATTCGAGCAAGAACTCCATTCAAAACCGTTAAAGAACGGCTGGCTTGGCAAGCGCTAGCTATCTGCTTGGTAAATGATCACACTCCGGGCTTTCTCCCTTTCAGTTTCGTGTTAAACAGCAGAAAATTGGGTTTCATTGGTGGTTTTCAAAACAAAACCTTAATTGGTGGGTTTCAAAAGGCCGATACGAAAAACGCCACTTTTAGCAGCAGGAAGGGTCATGTTATTTGCCCAACCCTTGTGGGGTATATAGATTACAGTAGATCTTCGCTCAGTTCTTTAAGTAAAACTTACCTCACGGATGTCGGGATTCGGGTTGGTGATGAGGGGGGTGGGGGGGGGGGGGGAATAAAAGTCATCTCGTCTGTATTTCTGGGGCAATACAACGAGTTCTTCGAGTTCTTCGCTAGTCAAATAAAATATTAAAAGCAGCAGTTGGGAAGTAAGCGGATGAACCGATGAAGCATACCTGATCTGTTCCTGGCAGCATCTCAAACAAGCTCAGTTGTTTCCTTGAGTCTCGCATGTAGCGTTCCTTCTCAGGACACATGTCTGGACATGTTCCCACGATTGCAGTGGCAGCCTCCAAACCTGTGCGCTTGGTCCGAGCTATGGATATCCAAAAATTTCAGATAAAAAAACAAAACAGGCAAACATATCTGATGTTGTCTACTTGCTTCATAGATCAACACAGGCAGTAAAATTGTGACAACTTTATTAAACGCCAAATGATCAGAATTATTTTTACAAATAATGCCTCCGGCCACCTTCGGGTAAATATAATGACGTGAATCCTCACCTTGCCGTAATTGCTTGTCCCTTGCCTCGAGTATTTGGTAGCATTCCATGGAGGAGCTATCAGCACCACCGATATTATGCCCCATGTGCGGCAATGGCAGAGAAAAGTCACTCGTTGATGCCATCAATGGCTCGACTGATGACTCACTTAGCTGCACATTCCGTACACCACGACTCTTCCTTTGAGCAGATCTGCAAGAAATTAATGTGATGTCACATTAAACTTGTAATCGGTATCTTCTTTTATTCCTCCTATACAGTCACGTGAAAAAGTAAGTACACCCCAAGTAAAGTTTTGACTTTTTCCACATATTTCAACATTCAGCTATTTGATCTTCATTTCAACAATATTGATAGATAACTACTACTACTACTACTACTGCGTCGAGCTAGCTCGGCATTCCATGACACGTTTCTTCCATTCATCTCTGTCACTCATGGCATTAGGTAGTTCGTTAACCAGACACCCAGTATCATTTGTAAGCTGATCTATATATGTTTTCGCAGGTCTCCCTGGTGCCTGTTTGCCATGAGTTGGCAACCAAAGTAAAACATCGCTTGCGAGCTCATATTTGTTTCTCCAGCAGTGCCCAGCAAATCTTAATCTACATTGATGTATGGTTACACTGATTGGTGGGATTTTTGCATACAATTCATATTTTGTGGGTTGCTCTTTCCATGAGATGTTAAGGGCTGCTCTGAGCATGCGAGTGAATGCACCATCCAGGGCCTTTTCTAGTGACGATGTCAAGGTCCATGTAATTGCCCCATATACAAGAACTGATTCAAAAGCTGCTCTAAAGAAGTTTCGTTTCAGCTCTATTGGAAGCGCAGATTTCCAAATCTTGCCTCGACTGTTTAAAGCTCCCCAAGCCTTTCCAAGTCTGATGTCGACATCTCTTTTTGTGGAGGCGATGTTGCTTCCCAGGTATGTGAATTCGTAAACCTTTTTGATGTTTTCACCATTGAGTGATTTTATGTCTACAACTTGATCTTGATTAAGACTGATGTACACTGTCTTCGAGGCATTTATGTAGAGACCAATTTGGCTGGCTACTTCTTCAATCTTGTGTAGTAGTGTAGCTGCATCCTTGTTATAGTCTGCTAGAACCGCAAGATCATTGATAGATAAAAGTGATATAATATAACAAATATCATGAAACATTTACATTTTGTAGTCCATTGTATAATTTAAATAAACATAAATGCAAATTTCATGTGGAAAAAGTAAGTACACCCTTGGCTCTAATAGGTGGTATTGCCCCCCCTTTAGCAGAAACAATCTCAAGTAGGCGTTTCTTATAACTGTCTACCAGTCTCTGACATCGACTGGGAGAAATTTTTGCCCACTCCTCCATGCAGAATTCTTTCAGCTGTGCGATGTTTGAGGGGTTTCTTGCATGCACAGCTCGTTTCAAATCCCCCCCCCCCCCCCCCCACCCCACAACATCTCGATGGGATTTAGATACGGGCTTTGACTTGGCCATTCCAGAACCCGCCATTTCTTTCTTTTCAGCCATTCCTTGGTGGATTTACTGGTATGTTTAGTGTCATTGTCATGTTGCAAGGTCCACCTTCGGTTGAGTTTCAACTTTCTGACAGATGGCCTCACATTATCCTCAAGCACCCTCTGGTCCAATGAAGAATTCGTAGTGGATTCTATGATGGTGAGCTGCCCAGGCCCTGATGCAGCAAAGCTGCCCCAAACCATAATATTTCCACCACCATGCTTTACAGTTGGTATCAGGTTCTTGTGGTCAAATGCTGTCTTTGGTTTTTGCCAAACATGTCTTCTGGTACTGTGGCCAAATAGCGCTACCTTTGACTCATCTGTCCAGAGCACATTGTTCCAGAAGTGCTGGTCTTTGCCTGGGTGTTCATTGGCAAACTTTAGTCTTGCCCTGATGTTCTTTCTGGACAGCAAAGGTTTCCTCCTGGCACACCTCCCATGTAGGTCAAATTTGTGCAGCCTCTTTCTAATGGTAGACTCGTGCACTTTGACATCAACAGTGGCAAGAGCTACCTGTAGGTCCCGTGATGACATTCTGGGGTTCTTCGAGACTTCTTTCAGCATCTTGCGGTCTGCTCTCGGGCTGAACTTGCTGGGGCGGCCTGGCCTGAACAAGTTGGCTGTTGTTTGGAATCTTCTCCATTTGTAGATGATCTTCCGGACAGTCGAATGATTGATTTCAAATTGTTTGGAGATCTTTTTAAATCCCTTCCCAGACTCGTAGGCATCTATAACCTTCTTTCTGAAGGCCTCAGAGAGCTCTTTTGATCTAGGCATGGTGACGCCGCACACTTCAACAACAAAGAGCAAACCAAACTAAATGTCTGAGGTTAAAATAAGACAGGTTCCTCCAAGATCCTCTGTAACGATGTTCTAATAATTTGCACCTGAGCTGGTGCACCTGATTCTAATTTTAGGTATTTGAAGTCGTGATAAATGTAGGGGTGTACTGACTTTTTCCACATGCGAAATTTGCATTTATGTTTATTTAAATTACTAGGGCATGCCCGTACGTGGGTGCAATGCCCGTACGTGGGTACGTGGGTGCGAGTACGGTGACAATCCCCCCCCCTCTATTTACATGAAATGGTTTGGTCCATGAAATGTTTTGGTCCATTCGCAACGCCAAAGCGAACGGCGAACGCTTTACATGAAATGGTTTGGTCCATGAAATGTTTTGGTCCATTCGCAACGCCAAAGCGAACGGCGAACGGCTTGCGAGTACAGTGACAATCCCCCCCCTCTATTTACATGAAATGGTTTTAATTAGTTTTAAAACATAGTTTAACGCCAACATAGCGGCAACATAGTTTGCCAACGTGAAATAAATGAATACGCTCTCAAATGTGCCGTCCGAGGCAGAGTGTGTTCGCCACGTTCAGAACACGCGATAGCTCGCTGCTCTCTGATTGGTTGAATCGTTTTTTGGACATAGCTCGGTAAGTACTTGTCCGATTAATATGAAACCTTGAAAAGGCACATCCTCGGGTCCCCAGCAATATGCCTGGCAAGTTTAAAGTATATCGGACCCGTGGTTGTCGAGAAACAGCGGTCACAGACATACAAACATACAAACATACAAACATACAAACATACACACAGAGATTACTGGAATTATAGATAGATACAATGGACTACAAAATGTAAATGTTTCATGATATTTGTTATATTACTACTGTGTTCAAAAAGTATCCGACCTTTATTTTTCGTGCGTAAAAAAAAAGAAGCTAGGGAGGCGTTGATTGGTGCACGTATGTAGGCGATCCTAATGCACACGTGTGAATTTTTTCACACCTGCAGAAGCTGTCATTCGACGGCAGACCGCCGATGAGTGAGGACATGTAAGTGAGCGCCGTCGGATTTTCGTTTTTGACAAAATGACGGAAAAACTTGAACAACGCTACTGCATCAAATTTTGTGTTTCATCAAACTTGCATCAAAACTGCAACTTGGTTTCTGGGTCGTACCCATAAACCCAGGACTCATCACCAGTGATCACTGTGTTGAGGAAGCTGGGATCGCTGTTCACAGTCTCCAGCATGTCCTGTGCGATCTCCAAACGGAGTTGCTTCTGCTCAATCGTTAGCAGCTTTGGTAAGAATTTCGCTGAGATTCTCCTGAAGCCCAAATCCTCCTTCATAATGGAATGAACGGTGTTGAATCTTGCGGATCGTTTCCACTTGGGAATCGCCAAGCTTTACACAAAATTTGATGCAGTAGCGTTATTCAAGTTTTTCCGTCATTTTGTCAAAAACGAAAATCCAACGGCGCTCACTTACATTTCCTCACTCATCGGCGGTCTGCCGTCGAATGACAGCTTCTGCAGGTGTGAAAAAATTCACGCGTGTGCATTAGGATCGCCTACATACGTGCACCAATCAACGCCTCCCTAGCTTCTTTTTTTTTACGCACGAAAAATAAAGGTCGGATACTTTTTGAACACACTACGTATATCACCTTTATCTATCAATATTGTTGAAATGAAGATCAAATAGCTGTATGTTGAAATATGTTGAAAAAGTCAAAACTTTACATGGGGTGTACTTACTTTTTCACGTGACTGTATGCTTTATAAGGGGTGAGGTCTAATGGCACGAGGATTCTGCCCTGCCTTGACCACAATACTCCTCCACTCCCCGCTGTCCTCAGTCCACTCTGTCCACTATCAAACCACTTCCACCTTACAGATATCCCTCTTCACACAATCCTCCCATCTCAACAGCCCTCTACCTCTTTTCCTCCTGCTTTGTTCCCTCAACCTATCTGCTCTCTTTGCCATTCTCTCTTCCCCCATCCGCATCAAATATCCAGTCCATCTCAGCCGGCATTTCACCAATTTTCCCGTCAAGCTCATCTGCACACCAATCTCGTCCCTCAGTTCAGCCATTCTCCTTCTATCCACCATTTTCACTCCCGAAATTATCTTGACCCAGTTATTAATAAAATGTTCATTGCAGTTGTCAACAAAACATCAGTTTAAAAGCAATAAACAAACTTGATTGTTCAACTCAATATCAGCTTATAGTGATGAAAAAGGTAAAAATATGCTAATAGGCGATCTATAATGGATATTTAGAATCAGCTCATTTTAAAGCTTCCTCAACATATTTATTGATAATCTTGCAAATCATGCTTTTCTTTTGCTTTAAGTGTTTCACCGCTTAAACAATGGACGAAAACACACCTCACATTAGTGTTTTTTCCCCCCGGCCTGGTGGTGCTGGAGTTGCCGAGACAGACACCGGATGCATCCACAGCCTTCCGCTGGGCCTGGTTTTCACTTGCAGACATGGACATGATCATATCAGCACTGACCTCGAGGGATTTTTGACCTTTCACTGCAAGTCAAATACAACCAGAGCAAAAAGACAAAACAAAACAAGAATCACTAAAATACCTCTAAATGAAAAAGGAATCAAAATGTTTACACACACCCTTCCTCCCTTCCCCAATCCCTCGTTCCCCTTCCCTTTCCTCAACTATGAAAGAATTGTCTTGCACAAGACAAACTCAGCAAAGATGTTAGTCCATTTTATTGTTGACAAGTCTGTTTCACATATTTCTCCCTGTGGTGGCTGTTTTCTGTTGCCATGGGAATTTGTCACATTTTCAACCTATGAAACTTTTTGAAAGGCAGAAATCTTTTTTCGAATCTCAAACATACACAAGTTCAAATGTATCACATAGAAAGGTGGAAAATATTTTACACACCTTTCTTATTATGGAAGAATATCCGAATTGTTTTTCCTTTTATTTTCATTCCTTTATTTTTTGCCTCAACAGCCGATTCCTGGAGAACAATGGAAAAAAAGTCAGCCCTTTTTCCATTCCTCGATTACTGTATTCTCATATAATCTCTCAACACACAAGATTACTCAAACACCATGAGGAAAAAACCGCTTACATGATTCTCAAAGTCAATTATGGCATGCCGGCTTCGTTGACAAAAACGAAATTGATGTATCTTGCCAAACTCAGAGAAGTACTGGCGAATTGCCATCTTTTTGACGCCAGATGGAATTTCTTTGCAAATGATGGCTTTGTTTTCCTCCGTCACTGTGAACAGTTCATTCTCAGAGCTCCGTCTACGTCGTGCAATCGCTTTACCCATGCTGCCTTGAGATACTGCAAACAAGGTTGCCGGCTTTCATTTTCACCACAAAAACAAAACAATGTACTTCAAAAAACAATATTAACGAGAACGGCACTCGGTTATAGTGCATACCTCTGTCAGGCTGAACAGCTTATGGTTTTATATCCCAGTGATGAGCCAAATCTGGATTCGGACCTGAACAAAAATCGAATGCCTTGGCTTGTTCTTGCCACCTAACCAACTCGTCCACCAAGTTTAGTCATAACTCGTCCACAACTTTTTACTTCAGCCACCGAAGGTGGATGGAGGTTATGTTTTCACCCCTGTCTGTTTGTCCGTTTGTTTGTTTGTTTGTGAACAAAATATCTCAAATGTTGTGGACGGATTCGAACAAAATTTGGCAGAGATGTAGCGTATGTTCCAAGGACTAAATTATTAGATTTTGGTGAAGATAGGGTTCGGCTACTAGGATTTTTAAAGTGATTCTTCACCATTGGGAGATAGGGCCAAAAACGATACATTGTGGGATATCTCAAAAAGTTATGGACGGATTTGGACGAAACTTGGTGGACCAAAGTGTGTGTGTCAAGGAAGAATCGATTCGACTTTGGTGAAGATCTGAATATGGATTCGGATATGAGAATTATTTAATTTTTTAAGTGATTCTTCACCATTGAGTGATATGGCCAACCAGGCAGAGGTATGCTCTCTACTGAGTGCCGTTCTAGTTAAAATATGTTATATATCGCTCTTTGCCCGAATTCCCAATGGTGAAGAATCACTTCAAAAATTAAATAATTCTCGTATCCGAATCCATCTTCAGATCTTCACCAAAATCGAATCGATTCGGTCTTGTCACACAACTAATCTGTCCACCAAGTTTCGTCCAAATCCGTCCATAACTTTTTTATATATCCTGTTTTACATCGGTTTTGGCCCGATCTCCCAATGGTGAAGAATCACTTTAAAATTATAGTAGCCGGATCGGGATCTTCACCAAAATCTAATCATTTTGTCCTTGTCACATACACAACCTCTCTGCCAAATTTTGTCCGAATCCGTATACAACTTTTTGAGATATCTTGTTCACAAACAGACAGACAAACAAACAGACAGACAGACAGGGGTGAAAAACACAACCTCCATCCATCTTCGGTGGTGGCAGTAATTATTTCTCAGGTCAAGTTTAAAACTCCCTATGGTTCTCCAGTAATGAGGCTACAAATGCAGACAGTTATTCAACCCAAGCAATGAAAGATAGATTCGGACATTACCAGGAAACATTGCCCATCTCACCTGTGCGTACTTTTTCTCGTGCCCGTAGAAACCCGCCAGAAACAGACCTTGATGTATTCCATCGCGCCAAGGTCCCAGACTTTGAACGTCCCATTTTGCTCTTAGCGTACACCTCCTGCATGCCCTCCTCCTCCTCCACCACCAAGCCAGACATGATGTGTTCCTGATCACTTGATTCATTCGGACTTGGTTCATAATTTGATGTGATGCCTTTTAAACGACTATTAACACCTGCAATTGTTACCACTCGTCTATCACTCCGTGTCATCCCTCTGTTACGCCCTCTTTTTTGTTCTGCTGATCTCAGCTTTTCATCCCTAGATTCCAAAACCACACTTCGTTCTTCATGAGAAAACGGACTAGCCTTGCGTTCTTCCGTCTTATCATCTCGATTGAGCTCTTCAACATGACTCCACTTGACAGGGGGCTCGTGCGTCACTAAGGCGTCACTAAGGGCTCGTGCAAACAACAAACCTCGCTGTGGTAACCGGGATGTCCTCTTCAGTGTAGGCTTTGAGGTTGCACTGGATTGTTCATCTTTCGGCCAAGGAGATCGATCCCTTTTCTCAAAGTCATCTCGCCCATAATTTCCAACCTCAAAATCCCGATTCAAACGGTCTTCTGCCTGCTTTCCTGCTGAAGATTGAGCAAAGGCTGGCTTCGCAAAAAGAGTGCTTGAATCTTGCAAAGGAAGCGGCAGAGAACAAACACCTGCTGATGTATCAACATTTTGAGAAGAATACACAGTCTTTGTGATTGGAATCTGAAATGGTGGTACCACCCCACTACCTGATGTAGTTCCAAAATGTGAAAAGCTGAAATCTTTGCTTTTCAGCCATCCAAATGCATTGTCATCACTTTGCTTCATGCCTATCTTTTTACTATCATCTGCTCCAGCCCCATCTGCTGATATTTTTGTTGTCTGATCAGTAGCAAAAATGTTGAATGATGAAGGCCAGCGAGAGCCGCTTTCAACTGGTAACCCGGTAGGGCATTTGGGTGAGGTAAAGGATGTCGCAATCATTGCTGCAGAGTGACTGGGATGTGACATATTTTGGCCAAACATCATGCTGGAGAGTGACTGGTCAGATGCACAATGTTGAGGAATAGCTGACAAGGAATTTGAGGGTTCACCGAAAGTTGATGTAGAAGCAAGTCCAAAACGCGGTGCAACATTTGTAGCTTGTATGAAGTTTGAAATAGGTGAACCAAACCGATTTGCACCCCCTAATGGCTTCCCATGGCTCAACCCAAGTGGTGTAGCTTGCACAGAAGAAGAGTGCACTGCAGATGCTGGTGGCTGCCCTACACATAGGCCCATCTGGTTATGAACAAGAACAGGCTGATTTGACTGGGTATGGGAGGTAGAAGGCAAATCCACATTTGATGTTGGAGGAGGGGCAAATGCAAGAGCAGAGACACGGTCTTGTGTTGCTACTCCATCCTGACTAAGAGTGGAAGTATGCGTTTGGCAAAAGGCTGGTGGAATAGGCTGACCAAATACCGGAGCCAGAGACTGACTAAAAGGATTTAATGCACGTTGGCCAAATGCTGCATCATGGGTCATTACGAATGGCACAGTGGATGTTTGCAGAGAGGTCGTGCCAGCAGCTGCAGCCTGAGGTAGCATGGACCGTGCAGCCTGCATCTGCCCAAACATGGGCCTGATTTCTGACTGTTCAACGGCAGCAAGAGATATATTTGTACCTACATTAGGTTGAGTCTGTCCAAAATTGGGCATCATCCCAAACGAACTGACAGATGGAGCGACAGATTGACTCTGGGAAGAGATAAGGGGCTGCCCAAATGCTGAGGTTTGTTGAGAGTTCATTGTTTGACAAGAGCTGCCAGTGGTTGAGGAAATGCCAAACAAACCAGTGCTAGTTGCAGAGGTGTTCGTTTGGTTGCTTCCAAAAACTGGAAACCTTGAACTTTGCATGACATTAAATGGATATTCCAGCACCTGAATATATCAAAGTTGAATGCTTTTGGCATCCAAATTGGGTCTTTTATAGCAAACCTTGGATTTTCTCAAATGCCTCTTGTACGACACATCAGCTTGAAAAAAAAAAGAGAGAAATTGTGACGTCACACAACCAAATTGAACAGAACAGGAAAACTTTATACAAGTACCGTCATTTCAGAACTAAGCTTTGGAAATCTGTATTCATAATCAGGAAATCTAATCATCAGGAAATTTGTAATCATCATCAGCATATCTGTAATCATCAGCAAATCTGTAATCAAAATGTTTGCTAAACGGCTAAAACTTAAAGGCTTTCAAAGAAATGCTCTCTCCCGGTTTTACCGACATCATGGCTGCGAAACACTCTCTCACACAAAATGAGTTTGTCTCTCACACAAAATGAGTTTGAGTCAGACAAAATCTTGAATAGCAACAACATGCTTTAGCCAATCAAACAGCTCCACACAACGTTCAGAGCCCATAACGACAGCTTAAACTAGAACGGCACTCCATAGAGTGCATACCTCCGCCAAGCTGAACACTGAACAGTTTATGTTTTGTATCCCACTGATAGGCCAGATCTGAACTCAGACCTGAACCAAAATCTTACTGGCTTAAAGTTCTTGTCCCCCAAGTTTCGCCAACCTGTTAACTCATCCCTCCAGTTTAGTCCAAATACGTCCACAACTTTTTAAAATACCATGTTATATAATCGCTTTTCGCCCGATGTCACAATGGTGAAAAATCACTTTACAAATTAAATAATTCTCGTATCTGAATCCATATTCAGTTCCGTTTTGTATCCCACAACATTCTCGTATCCGTATTCCAAAATCTTCACTAAAATCGAATCGATTAGTCCTCGTCACACACCCAACCGGTCCACCAAGTTTCATCCAAATCCGTCCACAACTTTTTGAGATATCCTGCTACGTATCGTTTTTGGCCCTTTCTCCCAATGGTGAAGATTCACTTTAAAAATTATAGTAGCCGGATCCGAATCCGGATCTTCACCGAAATCTGAATCATTTTGTCCTTGTGACATACGCTACATCTCTGCCAAATTTCGCCCGAATCCGTACACAACTTTTTGAGATATCTTGTTCACAGACAAACAGACAGGGGAGAAAACATAACCTCCATCCATCTTTGGTGACGGAGGTAAAGAAGGAAACAGTTACCACGATGATCAGAAAAAACAAGAACAACAGACAGAGCACAGATCTTTACTCTGTACACAATTCTGCATACATTAAATTACAACACATGTTCCATTAATTTAAAAAAAGAACAAACATGAAGTTCTGAGATGACAAACTGTACGAGATATTTCCCTTGGTTTTATTTTCAAAATCTGAAGGCCACGAGCCCCAGGCCTAATTGGTTCTTGACCACTTTTTTCACAATAACAACAAATTATGGTTTTCACAGAGTGCTGACTGCGTAATCAGTATGTAAACGCAACTATCGTTCACAGAATTTGTGCAGCCTTGTATTAGGTACAGATCTATGCCACGACAATATCAGTACATGTATACCTGCTGAACATGATGACCTGTTCGCTTCCAGACGCTGACTTCCTTCCTCTCTGAAATTAAACTTTCAGTGTCTTCCTCAAACTCGAACGCCTTAACATCCGTTATCAAAAGTCTTAACAGCAATGGAAACTTGGACTCACAATGTCATTTCTGTCTCTGTCGTTTCAAAATCTCAATGTGAGCCAACTACCCAACTTTTAAGTATTTCTGTATAACTCTTTCATTTTGTACAAGATTAAATATTTTAGCATAATATTTTCAAAAAATTCACGAGAAAACAATGTTTTGTTCAACGGACGATCTACTGTGCATGGCTCATGGCAAAGTAGCCTTGGTAGTTCTCTCAAAGTGTGGTGTTCAAAATGGAATTCAAGAAGACCGATAATTCAAAGCCACGATGACATATTGCAAGTTAAGACAAGAAAACATGGCGAGTACAACTTTACGTCGTCATGTCACATAACCAAGCAACCAAAGAGGTGATCTATGACTATAAAAACTCATCATGCAGCATTCTACAGGGCGGTCTGAAAGTCACTTTACCCCTGGTAAATTTATCGCACCTCCCTACCTTCCCCCCCCAACCCCCCACCCTCCCCCAAAGGGGTAAAGCAACTTTCAGGAAACCCTGTACAACAGAGCTTACATATTTACCTCCGCCACCAAAGGTGGATGGAGGTTATGTTTTCACCCCTGTCTGTTTGTCCGTTTGTTACTTGTCGGAAAAGATTCCGGCAAGTATGTTGCTTGGTTGGTTTGTCTGTCTGTTTGTGCGCAGTACTACATCTACATCGTTGCACATAGAATCGCCACACTTTACACACATACTTGTCTTGCCCTGGAATAGACTGTGCCCAATTTCTAACTCTCTCGACGCAAGGCCTCCATTATGACGTCATAATTCGATAATTCGACAAGAACAAAACTTCATCCAATCAAGATGCAATTTCTTGACCGCCATGTCGGCATAAGCTGGTGGAGGAAAAAATAATAATGATGACGTCATTGGTCACGTGGTTCGGTCGCCATCTTGGAAAAACCGAAAAGCTTTGCACCTCCATATCTCCGAAAGTGCTGAATAAAAAAATTTAGATATGGCTCATTGCAAAGAACTCTCCATGGGGAATAAAATATGTTAATGATGATGTCAGAGGTGCCTCCATTATGACGTCATAAATCGACAAGTACAAAACTTCATCCGATCAAGATGAAATTTCTTGAGCATAATCTAGGAATAAATTAGATTAGAAAACAAATAATGATGATGTCATCAGTCACGTGGTTCGGCCGCCATATTTGTCCAAAATGGCCGATAAAAAAAGTACATTCCGGCAAGTCCTCGGTCTCTGACCGATTTTTCATCTGTTTGTCTGTTTGTGCGCAGTACTACATCTACACCGTTGCACATAGAATCACCATACTTTTAGAAACATATTTGACTTGCCCTGCAATAGACTGTGCCCAATTTTTAACTCTCTCGGCCCAAGGCCTCCATTATGACGTCATAATTTGATAATTCGACAAGTACAAAACTTCATCCAATCAAGATGCAATTTCTTGAGCACCATGTCGGCATAAACTGGTGGAGAAAAAAAAATAATGATGATGTCATCAGTCACGTGGTTCGGCCGCCATCTTGGAAAAAGCAAAAAAAATGCACCTCTATATCTCAGAAAGTGCTGAATAGAAAAAATTGAGACATGGCTCATTGCAAAGAACTCTCCATGGGGAATAAAATATGTTAATGATGATGTCATAGGTGCCTCCATTATGACGTCATAATTCGACAAGTACAAAACTTCATCCGATCAAGATGAAATTTCTTGAGTATAATCTAGTTGCCCTGGAATAGACTGTGCACAATTTTTAACTCTCGAGGCCCAAGGCCTCCATTATGACGTCATAATGCGACAAGTACAAAACTTCATCCGATCAAGATGAAATTTCTTGAGCATAATCTAAGAATAAATTACTTTTAAAAACAAATAATGATGACGTCATCGGTCACGTGGTTCGGCCGCCATATTTTTAATTCCGGCAAGTCCTCGGTCTAACCGATTTCTAGTTTGTTTGTTTGTGAACAAAATATCTCAAAAAGTTGAGGACGGATTCGGATGAAATTTGGCAGAGATGTAGCGTATGTCACAAGAACAAAATGATTAGATTTTGGTGAATATCCGGATTCGGATCCGGCTCGTAGAATTATTAAAGTGATTCTTCACCATTGGGAGATAGGTCAAAAATTATACATAGCAGGATATCTCAAAAAGTTGTTGGTGGATATGGACGAAAATTGGTAGACAGCTTGAGTGTGTGACAAGGAAGAATGGATTCAATTTTGGTGAAGATCTGAAAATGGATTCGGATATGAGAATTATTTAATTTTTAAGTGATTCTTCACCATTGAGTGATGTGGCCGACCAGGCGGAGGTATGCTTTCTACTGAGTGCCGTTCTAGTTGGACATGTGAATACTGGATGTAAACATTGCCAAACAATTATAACAATCTTAATCTGACTGCCATGTGCTGCTTAAGGGTGTAGTACTGGTGAACAGGTGATTTTTTTTGTTTTTTTGTTTTTAGCTGAACAGTTTCCTTATAGTCTTATAAACAAGAATCATGCTATTAGAGGTCATAGAAGTACCCCTAAATATTGAAAATTTCAAATTCCAATTCAATTCAATATAATATTTTGCATCTTGCATGCATGAAATTTGTTATAACTTTAATTTGCATCATTCTTTTGGGCTGAAATTTGGACAGGATATTCAGAATATCACTTCCTTTAAAATGATGAAGGCTTTTGTTTATAGGAGTAGCCATTGTGGATTTATTGAAGGACAACCAAGTTTTATCTGGTAATTGGCATAATTAGCTAGTGAACATTTGACATAATTTCACAAAATCCTCTCATCAGGTAGTAGAGTAACACATGTATAATACATGTACCAAGTTTTGTGTGAAAATAATGATAGGTGACATGGAAGATAGAAGTAGAAATGTGTTCTTTGTTTTTCCTTGTTTTTTATTGACGGTCTAATTTATGCAAATTATATGCATGTAATATGACAAAGAAGCGTTGAAACTGGTCTGAGATAAAGCCAAGATGATATCTTTCAAGAAAAACTGAAAATTAGATATTAACTTGACTTTGTTTTTGTGTAAAGGCTTCTCAAAGGTACCTATGTAGTTTTCTCAATTTTTCACCAGTACTACACCCTTAAAGTACCATAATGAGCAATTCAAAAGTTACTGCAGTGTGCATATTAATTACCAAGACGTGAAGCTTTGGCTTCTTTAATGCCTGGAATGTGGGAATATTTTTCCAATCTACATATTTTGATTGACTGGGCAGTTTTGACAGGTTTGGACGTGTTGCATCGCATGACGAGTCACAATCCATTGCTTCGACACCATTATAAGAAAATGATCTCACGCCGCTTTGGAGCTGGGCATGCATGGCGGTGAGGATAGTGGATGGTTATGATGGTTACGTGGCTATCACACGAGCAGTATTCATTTTTTTCCGTCGAGAATGTTGCATGGGTTGTGCAGACTGCACACGTTTGCACATCGAAGTAAAACAGCCCTTCCTGGGTTTTTGTTTTTTTTGCATACAGAATCGAGGCTTGTGAAAGAGCAAACATTTATGACACGAAAAAAAAAAATCAAACAGACACGCAAAGTATATAATAAGGGGAGCGGTAGACAAGATGGGGAGAGAAGGGGAAGCACACAAACACAACATTTGAGAGCAGGGACATCGGGAGATCTGTGGGAGGGAGAGAGCTTTGGGGGAGGAGGCATGGGAAGGGGGGGGGGGGTGGGAGAAGTATAAAACACAAGGGCACTGCAAGCACTTCCAGGAAAGAAGTTGGTATTTCAAAACAGTGGATTTGGGGTGAAATTAGAGGGGGTTGATAAGATCAAGGTTTTGAATGGGGGAAGATAAGAGATGGGAGTGAACAGCTGTTTTAAAAACCTGGAGGGAGGAGTGGGATTGAAGAAAGTGAGGGAGTTTGTTCCAGAGGCGGGAGAAAAGAGGAATGAAGGAGTGAAGGTGAGCAGAGAGTCTTGATTCTGGCGGTTTAACCATAAGAGGGTTGCAGGCAGATCTTGTGCGACCTGTAGGAATATTTGGCGGACAGAGCCCAGAGAGAGCTGGGGGAGCAAGGCGGAGAGCAGTCGGTAGAAGACAGAAAGACCACCAACCTGCCTGCGGTGAGTAAGTGAAAGGCCCTCGGAGTTAGCTTCATCGCGGGAGATTCCAATGATTCTGAAAGCTTTGGTTTCAACAGCGTGAAGCCGATCTAGGTGAGAGGCAGGAGCACTGGCCCAGAGGGGAGAACAGTATTCCATTGAGCTGTGGATGAAAGCCTCGTATGTGGTGAGGAGCTCAGGTGTGCCAAGGAAGGACTTCGCATGATGGAGGATGCCCAGCCGGCGACTGGCTTTGGAGGCCAGATTTGAAATGTGGTTTTCCCAGGAAAGATCATGGTAGACAGTGAGACCCAAAAGCTTCAGTGACCGAACTTAATGGAGAGGATTATTCAGAAAGTGGATGGGAGGGTTGTCCAGTCGGTCTTTTCGGAGAGACATAGTAAGAGTGTGAGATTTGTCAGGATTGAAAGACATGTTCCACTTGTTTGACCAGTCTGTGATTTTGTCCAGGTCTGCAGAGAGTGAGGAGGCTACAGACTGCCGATCTGAGGGATGAAAGATGCAACGGCAGTGAGTGGAGTCATCAGCAAAAAGATAGAGAGGATTTTCCAGAGAGTCGGAAAGATCATTGATGAAGACCAGCAAAAGAACAGGGCCCAGAACACTGCCTTGGGGAACTCCAGCCTGTACAGGAAGGGGAGATGAGAGAAACCCATTCAGGGCCACACGTTGACTACGACTAGAGAGGAAGTCCACCAGCCCTGCGTGCAGATTTCCATGGATATCATCGGAGGAGAGTTTGGTGAGCAGAGCGGGGTGTCAGACCGTATCGAAGGCACGTGATATGTCAAGCGAGACAGCTCTAATTTCCTGTTTGGCATTGAGGAGCTCCATCCATTGTTGAGACAGCAGAAGCAGCATGTCCAGAGTAGAGTGACCTGGTCTGAAACCAAATTGATGATCAGAGATCAAGCCATTGGAGAAGAGGAAATAATTCATATCTAAAGCAATGATGGATTCCATGACTTTGCAGATAATTGGGAGAAGACTGATTGGTCTGTAGTTGCAAGGATCTGTTTTTGCACCTTTTTGTGTAAAGTGGTGATGTTGGCTGATTTCCAAGCAGATGGCAGATAACCTTGAGCAAAAGAGAGGGTGAAGACAACAGAGAAAGGGAGTGAAAGAGCGGAAGAACAGGATTTTAGGACCCATGGACTGATGCCTTCAGGTCCAGTTGCAGAATCAGAGTCGAGGGTTGACAGAAAATTTTCCACCTTGTCAGGAGGAAAGGATACAGAGTCCAGGAGCAGCTGGGTACGGTGGGTACAGAGAGGATGGGTTTGGGACACAATATTTCGAGGCAAACACAGAGTTGACGCATTCAGCTTTTTCACGTGCTGTGTAGTGCGGTAAGAGGCTTTTTCACGCTTTCAGAAAGAGGCTTTCAGAGGCTTTTTCACGTGCGGAGTCAGCTGTGTAGCCGTTTGAGGTAAGGGAGGGGATCGAGGAGGAACAAACACCAGAAACAGATTTGACCAGACGCCACCAGGATTTGGAAGAAGGAGAAAGATTTGAGGGTTCGGTCTTGAGAGTGGAGAGATATTGTTTCCTGGCTCTCCTGAGGGTGGACACACACTTGTTTCAGGCTTTGTGAAAGGAAATGAGATTTCCTTCCATTGGATTTGCTTTCCAAGAGGCGAAGGCAAGTCGTTTCTGGGCAACAGCCTCACCACAAGATTCCGTGTACCATGGACGGGAGGAAGGGTATGACAACTGAAGACGAGATGGGATAAATCTGCGCATGAGAGAGAGCAATTTACTTTGGAAGAATTCCCAGGATGAGTTGATGTCGGAGGCAGTAGAGATGGGAGACCAGTCCAGATGATTTATGGCTGATTGAAGACCGTGCCAGTTCGCCTGAGTGAAATGCCAGACTCGTCGACGCTGAGGAGGCTCTCTGAGAATGGTCAGAGAGATGTCCACTTTAACAAGCACATGATCAGATGAGCCGATTGGAGCAGAAGAAGAGCAGCAGACATTTGCAGGGAAGTTAGTCATAACCAAGTCTAGAAGAGAAGATGCTCCGTTGACTGAGATCCGGGTCGGGAAATTGACAGATTGTGTCAGTCCCAGTGAGTCGCAGAAGTCCTTTGCTGAGGAGCCGTGGCTGGTGAGAGAGGTACCCACACCCAGCCAACTGGCATGGTGACAATTGAAATCACCACATCTGAGGAAGAGAGAGATGGGATGAGTAGATCGAAGTTGTTCCATATTATTAGACAGCGAGATGTAGATGGAGTCATCACTGTTTGGTGGACGGTGCAACACACATATGAACAAAAGGTGGGAGGGAAGGGGAAGCCGTAGCCAGAGGTATTCCTGGGGGTGAGGTGAAGAGACGGCAGTGCAGGGCGAGTGAGGACGAGAGTTTTTGATAAAGATAGCAACCCCACCTCCAGGACGAGGCTCAGGTCTATCGTACCGGAGGAGGGAGTAACCCGGGAGAGATAATAAGGAATCAGAAACATCATGAAGGAAAGTTTGATCTGTTAAGCAGATAAAGTCTGATTTGCCAGAAGCAACCTGTATGGAGAGATCAGTCAAGTTTGAGCGAAGGCCCCGGATGTTTGAGGTCCATACCGTTAATGAAGAGGAAGGGGGAGCATCAGATACAGAACAGGGGGGGGGGGGGTAGGGTAAGATGTGGAAGAGGAGGAAGAGGTAGGGAGAGCTGTTGAAAGTGTGTCAGAGATTTCAGAATAGCTCGGAGAAAGGGAAGGATGGGGCGGACAAAAGGTTTGATGGTGATTGGGTGAGGCACAGTGAGGTGTTATTTGAGGAGGAGGAAGAGCGAGGGAGAAGGTTGGGGGAGATGGAGGTGAGAGTTGAAAGGGGGAAGAAGCGGGGAGGATGCTTTGAGGAGGAGGGGTGAGAGGGGGAAAATGGAGAAAAAAATGAGGGTGGGGAGATATGAAGGGGAGGGGCGAAGGGGGAGTTTATGAGGTGAGGAGTTAGAGGGGAGGGGTTAGGGGGGAGTTTAGGAGGGAAGGGGAAAGGGGGGGATTTGAAAGGGATGGGAGATGGGGGAGATTTGGAGGGGAGGCATGAGGGGGGAGTTTAGGAGGGGAGGGGTGAGGTGGGACTTTAGGAGGGGAGGGGCAAGGGGGAGTCTATAAGGGGAGGAGTGTGGGGGGAGTTTTGGAGGGAAGGGGCAAGTGGGGAGATTTGAAAGGGGTGGGTGATGGGGAAGATTTAGAGGGGAGGGATGAGTTTGGATTCAAGAAAGTGTTGTACGATTCATGGAAAACGAACATTTATTGCAAAATGAGTTTCTTGTGACCTTCGAGTCAGAGATACCTTTAAGGACGCTGGAGGGGGGGGGGGGGGGGTGGAGTGCCGGTGAGTTTAGGGAATGTAGGAAAGAGGAACTTTAAGAGATGGAATTTTTTTTTGGAATGATTACATTTGGTGAGCAAGTCGAAAGCAACCTTTTAAAGAGGAAGAAGAAAAAGGTGTTATAATATATGACAGAATACATCACTTCAGGGGAAAGTTTATACATTTTTAAATTGAACAGTGAAAACTATCTGGGGAAATGGGGGTGAAACACGTGGTCGAAGAACGAACGAACGAATAAGAACAACGAATAAGAACAAATAAGGAAATGTTTTTTTGTTTGTGTTTTTAGTTAAGATTTTAAACAAGGAAGTATGGGGTGAAAAGACTGGGAAAAACTGAGAGAACGAAAGTAAATGGACCACAATCGACCGCCGAGAGAAAACAAAACCTCAAGGTAGGAAACAAGGTACAAGACCGAAAAAACACAGCACGAAATAACCGACGACTTTTTATACAGGTATGAAAGATTAACACCGAGAATCTTCCTCGGCACACACTATAGGTACACACACCGAAAGATCAATACAGTTTCGACAAAAATACAATTGTGAACAATTACTTAACTTCGAAAGCGTGTGCAGCTTCGAAAAACCGTCAAACCGGGTTTAAAGTCAAGTCAAACCGTCAAAAACTGGGTTTAAAGCTGCTGCTATAAGTGCCAATGAACAGGACCCATCTCACTGAGCTTCAGTCTCTTCAGTTTGCACCTCTACAGAAGAGGGCACAATGAAACAGATGGCAACAGCAGGCAAGTGGGTTCATGAAAATTGGAGGTGGGCACAAAAACAATTGACATCCTGACTGCCAAACGGCGGGAAAAAAAAGTTTATTTTATTTTAATATTTCATGAATCAGGATTCATTTGACGTGCATTTAAAAATATCCGCACACCCCCCTCCCCCCCCCCTCTCCCCCACCCAGAGGTTGTAGCTTCGACATCTCACAGAACCACCAAATATGAGAGAAGGGGTTGGTGGGGGAGTACCATTAACCCTCTGGAGTCTACTATTATTATTATTATTATTATTATTATTATTATTATTATTATTATTATATATTATGCACATCGAATCCAAGAGGCGGTAATTGCGCGGTAAATTTGAATGCGGTTAGAGCTGATAAATTCAGCTTGTAGACATTTTGGCGCATGCGTGAAGCCGATCGAATCGGCTTGGAGACTCCAGAGAGTTAACCTCACAACACCACCCAATGTGAGAGAAGGGGGAAGGGGATGGTGGGGGAGAACCATTAGCCCCGTGGTTCTTAACCTGGGTTCGACCGAACCCCAGGGGTTCAGTGAGCCAGTCTCAGGGGTTCGGCGGAGGTCCTCCGAAACGCATTGCAATTTGTTTTTTTTTTAGTTTTGTATCAATTTTGAATCTATGTGTAATTACTAGACTACGGATTTTTATGTTAAGAAAATAGGCCTTTTATGTTTTGAAAAGCGGGAATTTTTTTTTTTAATGTGAAAAAATCCCGAAATATTTTTTTCCCCCGTTTTATTCATTTTTTATTATTACCAAGTTTTTCAGAAATCAGTCAAAAAAAGAACAAAAAATGGTAAGCTTTTTCCTGCACAACATTAAGCACTCTGGGCTAGTAAACAGGTAAAAAATGACGTTCAGGTACCTTTATTGCAACCGCATTGTTTGATAAGTAGAGGACTAGAAGAAATTGACAAGACCCTTTTAGGAACGGTTAAAGTAGGTGTTTGAAATCATTATCTTGGTAATGTTCTCCTTGGTGAGGCAGTGTCGGCGGTCGGTGAGGACGTTTCTGTAGACGGAGAAGGACCTTTCCACGTCGACGCTGATGATGGGGCAGTACCTCAAGAGGGGGATGTCGGCAAGCTTGACTCCAGCCGGCACACCAACCTCAGATCCGTGCTGATCTCCATCCAGGATCAAAGCCACTGTCCTCAGCACACCAATGTCGGGATTGCGCTGCAGCACCGCCTTGAACTTGGTGAGCAGGCTCTCCTTACGGCAGCCTCGGATCTTTTCGAGCTCCTCCTTGGCCTGATCAAGGAGCTGGAAGGCCTTGGCCAGCTCCATGCCGGCCTCCTCCAGCTGCTTAAGGATCTTCGGGATGAACGACACGTGGGCATTTAAGAAGACCAAACTGAGCTTGATGTCCGCCTTTCCGAACAGGTCCTTGGCACTCCGGATTGCCATCGCGTCGTCATCGTTCAGCTGGTCCACAATGTCCTTGACGGCCTCGAAATGCTCGGCGTAAAACACCGCGGCGTCGATCCACGTCCCCCACCGAGTCAGAATGGGCTCCGGGGGGAGAGAAAGATTGGGCTGCTGCTCCTTCCAAAAGACAACACGCGACGGGGCTTTGACGAACACCTTCTTCGTCGTGGCAATCAGGTCGTTGACGTCCTTGAACATTTCTCGGACTGTCTCGCAGACACGGTGGAGCGCGTGGGCAATGCAAGTCACATGCAGCAAGTCCGGGAAGAGTTCCTTCAGGGCATGGCCGGCCTTGATCATATAGGCCGCGGCGTCGCTGACGAGGACCTTGAGGCACTCCAGCTTGATCAAGCCAAATTGTTTGGGATGAAATCAGGAGTTGGTCTTCGGGTAGATATCAGGCCAAAGGCCAAATTGAAATTGAAATCAGGCCAAAGATAGCGCAGCGTGTCATTGACTGCACGCACGATCTCCCCGGAGTTGGTCTTCTCCAGAAACATGCACTGGACGAGGTGGGGACGAAAGTACCCCTCCTTGGACAAGCGTCCCGTGATGATGTTGGCCACATATCGACCTGCCGAATCGGTCGTCTCGTCGACGGACAGCCAGATGGGCTGCTGTCCGAGGTCGGCACGGATCCCCGCCAAGGCCTCGTCGTAGCACTTGTCGAGGTAGTGCTTTCGAATCCAGCTTTCATCGGGGATCTGGAGAGTGATGTGCTTCTCCAGGAACGACCGGAGGGCAGGGTTTTCCAATTTCGACCATGGGATGCCAGCGGCCAGCATGGCCTGGCACAGCTCCTGAGCCACGACGTCGCACTTGTGCCTCTTTCCGCCACCAAAGTCCTCCATGGTGGCTTGCGTGACCGTCCTCTTCTTCTTCAAGGCCAAATTGCTCTTGTGGCGGTCTCCTCGGACATGTTGGGCCAGCTCAGACTTCTGCTTCGCCCGGAAAGTCTTTTCACAAGCTCGACAGAAAGCCGTGTCACTCGACACGTACTTGAAGGTGGCCCCATCGCCGCCAGCGTTGAATTCCTTCAGCCACTTGTCACGAAGAGCAGCACTCATCTTGATAGGAGACTTGTTCACACTTTGTGTACACTCTCTCACTGTAGTACACCGCCTCACTGCTGTACACGCTGGGGACGCAACGTTTTGTTTTTGAGATCGATCGCAGTTAAAAATTTTGATCGCAGTTTAAAATTTTGATCGCAGTTTAAAATTTCGAAAAATTCCCCAATTTTTTTTAGCGTTGCCAGACATTTTCGACCAAAAAGGGCATTTTATTTTATTTTTCCCGAAAAAGGGCGAAATTCTTTTTTTCTCCGAAAATAGCAAAATAATTTTTTTGCGCGCAAAAAAGCCGTTTTATGTGAAAAAATATTTTTTATTTTTTCACATAAAAATCCGATGTGCAGTAATTACGCTTATTATCTATATAATAATACCGTAAGGACTCGACTTTGTTATCCCTTTTACGCCGCACCCAGTGACCCGATGCCCACGGCACTAATGGATTTACGATCTACGAATCGCGCTCTTTGTTTATCACATATAGACATACTCGAAAAATCTGAATTCGCCGACGTTGGGGCCCAAAAGCATCCGATTAACAGCCGATACGACGCCATCTTACGACGCCATCGTATTGGCGTCTGCTGGGCGAAGGCGAAGCGAGCCGTCCGCTGATTGGACAGTCGAGTGGTGTGAGCATGGGTGGTGTGAACCAAATGGTCTTTTTATTCCCTTGAACATTTTAAATTAGGATATATAAGGAAACGTCTTTATCGTCATTTTAATAAAGTTAAATGGAGTGATGTTGCGATACTCGGGGTGCGTTGCATAAATCCTCGTAACTCAGAGAGGTGTAGCGGGTGGCGAGACGAAAGGAAGCTTAAAGATAACGAACTGAAAACAGACGAACTATATGTCAATCTCTTTCTACACCGAACGGAAATAAAAGCATGAGAGCGGGAAGGCATGGCCTGAGCACTTCGAGCAGAGAGGATTGATTGGACTTAACTTAAAGAGAAAAAATTGGAGCTTAACGGAAGAAGAAGATCCCATGAGCGCTCCCCTATGCCATCCATAATGGTACACTCTATCCATACACCACATCCTCCCTTCCGTGGATGTTCCACGGGTTTCGGCTAGTTAATATTATTATTATTATTTTGCTATGTATGTTACAACCCTGGTGTTGGGCTAGCGGCTAGGGTGCCGGCTTTAGGATCCTAGGATCCTGGGTTCGAATCCCGGTCAATCGCTGAATTAACGCCAGGGGGGTTGACTCAGCCTGTCATCCTTCCGAGGTCGGCAAATTGAGTACCAGTTCACTGGTAATTCCCTGCTTGTCGTTAAAGGCGGCAAAAAGGGTTGGCGTCAGGAAGGGCATCCGGCCGTAAAACATTGCTTCAAAAAGGGGACCGAAAAACAACAACAACCACAGTTCCCGAAAAAGGCCAACCCCCGCTTGCGGGGAAAAATGGCCGCTAAAGGTGTTTTTTATTTATTTTTTATGTATGTTACGAACAAATGGAAATGTTATTTGGAATTGTATTCCCACCCATTCATGGTTTCTCTGGTCTGTGTTTAAGATAAGTTGTTTCACACTGACTGTAGTAAGTTGAATCAATGAGCAACTTGCTAATTATTCTGTTGATGGTGCTTACTTGCTTACTTAGTTACTGGATTTTGAACTTTGCAGGTGTTCGGAAATTCCAGTGAATAGCCTCGATTAGCTTGCCGTGTGCTGTGCGTCATTGGTCGCGCCTTACTTTGAAGTTACTGATTAATTGAAAAGTAAATTGGAAATGTTTGTGGATATGCAGGGCGGGTTCAGTTGTATTAAAGTCAAAAGTGGATGGTGATTATAAAATATGATTGAATTACTCAGAAAATTAGGTGGAGGTGATATAACTCCTTTGGTCGCAATTCAAATCTAACAATTATCAGTTTTCTATGTAATATTATAATGGGATTTGAGGTGACACACAGTTGAGTAGATAATAAATCCCGTCATCGTAACTATAAGTTATGTTTTCTTCGTTAAAATTTCTCAGTTTTCAGAGGGGTACTGATTAGATTTAAGCATGTTCCTTTTTTAATTTTTGTCATATAACTATTTGCCCGAACTCAATTAAGATCAGTTTGTTACTTTATTTTTATTTTTTGCAGTATGTCGAGCAAAAAAAGGAAGTAGTCGGAGGATTACGTGCGGTACGGGTTCACGTGTTTGACGGAACAGGACGGAGGTCAGCGTCCTCAATGCATGCTTTGCAATGTCAATTTGAGCAACTCCAGCCTAGCACCAGCAAAACTACGGGAACACTTCAACAAACTGCACGGCGAGGGGCAGTACAAAGACGCAACGCTAGATGAATTCAAATTGAAGAGAGTCTGATTCGACGCAAGTGCTACCTTGCCCACTCTCGGCTTCGTTCCAATTGACAAACTGATCCTCACCACGTCGTATGAAGTTGCGTACCTGATCGCAAAGCAGGGCAAACCGCACACTGTTTGCGAGACACTCATCAAACCGGCCGCGTTGAAGATGGCCAATATCATGCTGGGAAAAGCTGCTGAAAACAACTTAAACAAGTTGTCTCTCAAATGACACCATCAGATGCAGAATCGACGACATGAGCGACGACATCCTCGCCCAGGTAGTTGCAGATTTAGTCGCGAGCCCGACGAAATTCAGCCTTCAACTCGACGAGACCACCGACGTTTCGAATTTGAGCCAGCTCATCTTATTTGTGCGTTATGTCAAAGGAGACGAGATCAAGGAAGACTTTCTGTTCTGCAAGCCCTCACAACAACGACAAAGGCAGCTGACGTGAAGAAGCTTGTGGACGACTTCTTCAGAAGCAACGGCCTCTCGTGGAACATGGTGTCTGCAGTTTGTTCGGACGGAGCGCCAGCCATGCTGGGATGCAACTCCGGTTTTGGAGCACTGGTGAAGGCCGATGCACCACACATCGTCACGCACTGCGTCCTGCACAGACACATGCTGGCATCAAAAACCCTGCCTCAAAAACTGGCCAATGTTCTGAAAATCGTCGTTGAAACTGTGAATTACGTGCGAAGCCGTGCTCTGAATCATCGCATCTTCAAAGAGCTGTGCAATGAAATCGGCTCTGAATTCGAAGTCCTTCTCTACCACTCTAACGTTCGATGGTTATCACGAGGGAAGGTAGTGAGCCGTGTTTTTGCCTTGCGTGTAGAATTAGCCCTGTTTTTGCGAGAACACCAGCATTGCCATGCAACGCACTTCCGAGAGTCAGAGTTCATCCTCGCCTTGGCGTACTTGGCTGACATCTTCGACGCAGTCAATCATCTCAATTGCCAGATGCAGGGCGGTGGAGTGGATGTCATCGAATCTGAAGAAAAGCTGAGCGCTTTCCAAAAGAAGTTACCGTTGTGGAGGCGGCGAACAGAGAACGACAACTTCGCGAACTTTTCGCTACTGGACGAGTGCGTGAGCGGGATCGAAGATGAGTCTGAAGTTGGAGGCACTGCTGTACCGGGGGAGCTGAAGCAAGCGATTGCCACGCACTTGGATGAGCTGGGAAAGTCATTCGACGGCTACTTCCCCGACCAAGAGCAATACCCAGCATGGGTGCGGCAGCGGTTTACTTTCGACGTTGCAACGGCAGATGTCAACGACCAATAGCTCGACGACCTCATCGAACTTCAGCAGAGCCAAACTCAACAACAACTCTTCGGCACAACAACGCTCTCAACGTTTTGGTGCCGCCAAATGGAAGGGTATCCTCACATCGCTAAAATTGCCCTTGAGATCCTCACGCTGTTCATTACAACGTATCTCTGCGAGCATGCGTTTTCGAAACTGGTGGACATTAAAACAAAGAAAAGGAGCAGGCTTGCTTGCATGTGAAAATGATTTGAGGGTGGCCCTTGCCAAAACAAAACCACGCATTTCCCAGATCGCCTCCCGAAAAGAAGAACAGATAATGCATTAAGATGCAATTCTTCTTAATTTTTTTTGTCCAATTTGAGGGGTTCCGCGAGTGTACGTTTGGTTTCGTTAGGGTTCGGCGCCTTTGAAAAGGTTAAGAACCACTGCTGATTAGCTTCACAGCACGACCAAATGTGAGAGAAGTGGTTGGTGGGGGAGTACCATTAACCTCATAACACCACCCAATGTGAGAGAAGGGGGAAGGGGTTGGTGGGGGAGAACCATTAGCCTCGCTGCACGACCAAATGTGAGAGAAGTGGTTGGTGGGGAAGTACCATTAGCCTCACTGCACCACCCAATGTGAGAGAAAGGGGAAGGGGTTGGTGGGGAAGTACCATTAGCCTCACAGCACGACCAAACCTATTCAAATTGTTTACAACATGGCATCCACGAGTTCAGAGCGATTTTAATACTTCTGATGTATTTAATACTTATTTAATACCTCATAAGGTTAAGCCAACAAATTTTGTCCCTACCAATAAAATCAACCTCACTACACTTCTTATTAAAATGACGGTCGAGCAAGGCGAAGATCCCGCTCGAATAATCTCGGGGAGCAGTCATCGGGTGTTTGGAACTTTAGAAATCGATGATTTCGGGGAAAGCAATAAACCAAAAAAAAAAACAAAAAAAAAACTGCCAAATCAGTTCGGTTACAAATGAGTTTAAAATTTCCATTTCACAATAATTGCTTTCATTTAAATACGCTATCCTCTCACCATATTGCACAATGTTGGTAATGCCTAATTGTAAAGATCAGCTTTAATAGCCGGCGAAGCCGGTGTTGTGAATGAACGCGTACGTATTATGTTGAAAAGCCAGATTTTGCTGGATCCCTTGAGAATTTCGAAGCTTTGACGCACCAAATCGCTCAATGGAGGCCGCCATCTTGCGGATGCGGAAGTATGCATACAAATTGAAAAAAGTTCAATAGGAGTTTGTTTCACCTGTCTTTTTTTGATTCACAATCTTATGCACCTCTAATTTGTAATTAAAATACTTTAAGACCATGGTGTTGGCTTAGCGGTTAGGGTGCCAGCTTGGGATCTGAGGATCCTGGGTTCGAATCCCGGTCGATCGCTGAATTAACACCAGGGGGGTTGACTCAGCCTGTCATCCTTCCGAGGTCGGCAAATTGAGTACCAGCTTGCTGGGATGAATGATCCTGGTGTGTACCCCGGTTTAGAATAGGTACACCGTATCCCTGCGCATCGTAAGAGGCAACCAAGGGTTGGCGTCAGGAAGGGCATCCGGCCATAAAAACATTGCCTCAAACAGGGAACCATGATTGTCATGGGGCCCGCAAGGCCAACCCCCACTCTAGCAGGGAAAATGGCCTTAAAACGATCATTCATTCATTAATTCAAGACCAACCTCGGCCCGCACAGACCTGGTTATCGTCAACGAAAATCGTCACCAAACACCGGAACCAATGAGATTCGAGCTTTTGAAAAAATATTAAAAAACCAAATCACTTAATGGAGGCCGCCATCTTCCGGATGCGGAAGTATGCATAAAAAAATTGCGAAAAAGTTCAACATGTTTGTTTCACTCCTATTTTTTTGATTCACCATCTTGTGCACCTCTAATTTGAAATTAAAATACTTTAAGACCAACCTCGTTCCCCGGGCCCACACGGGCCCTGGTTATCTTCAACGAAAATCTTCACCAAACACCGGAACCAATGAGATTCGAGCATTTGAAAAAATATTTCAAAAAAGCTTTTTACCGCATTTCGGAGGCTGAAAACGGCGTCAAATATTCTAAAATTGACGAAGAATTATTTTTTAGAAATCTCGCGGCCGGAGGGGATAGTTTTTCACGGCCGGAAATATCCGATGTTGAGACGGAATTCACCGAATTAATCAAGAAGTAAATTTTAATCTCATCCAGGATGCAAATGGTGTCATTTTGAACTAGGTACGGTACCTACTACAGTACTACACCTACCTACTACAGTACTACACCTACCTACTACCAACTACATAACCTACTGATGCCACAGTGATGGGTAAAATAGTGGCAAGAGGCTTTGGCTTCGCCGGCTCATTGCGGCTTTGCAGTCGGGTACTAGTAGTAGTAATAATATGATTATGATATTCACTGCAAGCAACAGTCCCAGGGCCCTCTGTCACGTATTATAAGCATGCAGGTAGAAATGTTGAACGGAGACCAGAGAGGTACCTGGTTGTAACATAGCAGGTTATGTCTTCCACACGCATTGGGCACCGGCGCCCTCCTTTATCCACTCCGATTATAAAAAAACGTTTCGCCTCAACACAGAATCACAACCGTTGCGTTCCACTGTCACTGTCAGTCTATCAGTATCATCATCAACACAACACAGTACCAACCGGAAGTAAGAGAGCTTGCTTAGAAATTGTTTGATTGTATAATGATGCGTTACAAAGCTTAATTTTAGCTTCAGCCTGTATTATATTAGATTCGTTACAAAGACATCGTTATAATAACACTTGAAATATTCAAAAAATGAGACCATTCAAAAAAAAACACAATAATCAACAAGTTATACACCGCCTAGTATTTTTTGTTTCACATAATCTGTAATTGCAAAAAGGCAAGAACAATATAAGCAGCGATAATCCTTACTATAATTCACGGGCCGGTGTTTGTTTTTCGCGCTACTCCTCCTGCAGCTCTGGCCCAATTACATCCAGACTTGCTTTAAAGGATCTGCATTACCCCAATTAATGAAAGAGTGTGTTTCCATACACCGCCCAAATAAAGATATTCGTCAGAAGAACGCGTTCTGGTTCTGGTAGTAATAAGAATATGAGTAACGAAATACATGCATAAGTTAAACAATAAATAAAACGTGAAATATCCAAAGAATGGGGGAATAAACTCATTGGGTGTGTTCCTTCAGCACGCAGCTTGCTGTCGCATCATGGCAGGAGTTTTACAGGGTAATACCCTCGCTCCCTATTTATTCATAATATGTCTCGATTATGTGCTACGCAAAGCAATAGACACCAACAATTAACAATGAACTTGGATTTACCCTAAGTAAACGGAAAAGTCGGCGATACCCATCCAAGAAGATTACAGATGCAGATGATCTTGCGGTTCCAGCAGACTATAAGTATAACAAGGATGCAGCGACACTACGAGTACTACACAAGATTGAAGAGGTAGCCAGCCAAATTGGTCTCTACATAAACGCCTCGAAGACAGAGTACATCAGTCTTAATCAAGATCAAGTTGTAGACATAAAATCACTCAATGGTGAAAACATCAAAAAGGTTGACGAATTCACATACCTGGGAAGCAACATCGCCTCCACAAAAAGATGTCGACATCAGACTTGGAAAGGCTTGGGGAGCTTTAAACAGTCTAGGCAAGATTTGGAAATCTGCGCTTCCAATAGAGCTGAAACGAAACTTCTTTAGAGCAGCTGTTGAATCAGTTCTTGTATATGGGGCAATTACATGGACCTTGACATCACTAGAAAAGGCCCTGGATGGTGCATACACTCGCATGCTCAGAGCAGCCCTTAACATCTCATGGAAAGAGCAACCCACAAAATATGAATTGTATGCAAAAATCCCACCAATCAGTGTAACCATACGTCAACGTAGATTAAGATTCGCTGGGCACTGCTGGAGAAACAAAGATGAGCTCGCAAGCGATGTTTTACTTTGGTTACCAACTCACGGCAAACAGGCACCAGGGAGACCTGCGAAAACATATATCGATCAGCTTACAAATGATACTGGGTGTCTGGTTAACGAACTACCTAATGCCATGAGTGACAGAGATGAATGGAAGAAACGTGTCATGGAATGCCGAGCTAGCTCGACGCAGTAGTCGTAGTAGAATCAAACAAGCCGCTTGGCAAGCAAAAGCAAGCTGCTTACTAATGGAACATCTCAGGTGAGGAGGCATCAATTTTGAAGTCTGGAAATGAGAATCACGACGGCATATCAGGGATATATAGAGAGATACTGTATTCAAAATATTCATTCATACATTTACAGTATGTATAGAGATTCATTGATTGGCTATCAGATGTTCGACCACGATATCGATAGGTTAACGATTTCCGAATATTGCCACGCTCTCTCTCTCTCTCTTTGCCTCTGACCCTCCCCTCCCCCCCCCCCCCCCCCCCCCCCCCCACCTAATGGACGTACTTGGGAGGTCAATACGTTCTACGTGTGTGGGTCGCACAGTTTAAGCAGTCAGATGTGACCGAGCGAAGTTATCAATTTAAATGCTGACCCAACTTTATGCTCCCACTCACCAACACAGTATGCAAATGAATGCCAATCCAGTAATGCAATGCAAATTCAAAACGGTGGAATGAATGCAAATCCTTTACTCAGGATAAACCAAAACACAGGATATACAACCAAGCAATACAAAAACCAGAGGAAATCCCATATACATGTGGGGGTAAGGAATAAGTAATTAAAAAAAGACAGACAGGTACCAAGACAACACAGACAAGACAATCAAACGCCCCAACAGATATCCCTATCTAATCCCAAGGAGGGAAGGGAAGAAAATAACAAAATAATATTTTCCAGCGTATAAAGAAAAACAATAACGAAAAGAACCAGGGAGGGGGGGGGGTATTCAGGCCTGTGAGATGACTTCAAACGGCCCCGTCTCACCAACAGACTCCAAATATGGCGCTCTTCCAGTGGCCCCAGTATCAGCCGCAGGCCCCAAAGATGGCACCTCACCTTCTTTTTTTCTTTCTTTTTCCTCTTTCTCTCTCTCTCTCTCTCTCTCTCTCTCTCTCTCTCTCTCTCTCTCTCTCTCTCTCTCTGTCTCTCTCTCTCTCTCTCTCTTCAAACCTCACGAACCAATGGATCAGAGCAACTCTTCCAACACCAGGAAACATCACATTGTCTCATATTGGCCAAGCCAATACTTGGTGAGCTACCTCCCTTTTTGCTACGCTACGCCAGATGCACTGTGCCCCGATAGGCTCTCTTCCACACCAGTTCCACACCCGCCCCTTCCACGCAGACGGTGCCTCCAACTGGCAGCCCCTGGGGGATGGGGGAGGATCACTGAACTCCTCCACGGGCCCTCACAGGCAGAGTTCCTCGTTGCAAAACCAGGTGTGCATCATGCCTTCGTTCCTGCCCCTCTCTCTCCAACAAGTCTGCCTTTCTTTTCAGCCATGCGCTTCCTCTTCCTCACTCATTTACTTCACAGACACTTCCGAGGTTCTCGCCCATTAAATTATGTATTGGCTTTGCATGGGGGGGAGAAGGTCGATAAGGACAGTCTTTTAACAGAAGAGTGAAAATAAAATTGTAAGAAAACAAATAAAAAGGAGCTATTCTGGTTCCACAGCCAACATGGCATTCCACCTGAGATACATCTTAATGGACACAGATGCCCATCGTTACCAAGCAACCAGTCCCACGAGTGTACCTTCATTATTCTGCAATTCCTATGCAATAAACCCCATGAGCATAACACCCGGAATGGTTTTCAAGATCTCTGTAAGGTTCTTCTTTTTCATTCCCATTGCTCCAATAATCACTGGTACAATTTCGATGCTCTTCAGCTTCCAGGATCTTTTCACTTCATTTTTGAGATATTGGTATTGGTCATGTTCTTGATTTCTGCGTTGTTTAGTCTAAAAATCGCTGGGCACTGACACCTCAATTATCAATGCCTTTTATATTTTTGTACCTCAGTACGATATCCGGTTGCCATGATTGGTTTTCTATGTTCATGCTTCATGGGATCAATAGGTCATACATAAGCATCGCTTCCTTGTTTTCAGTGATTGCTTTTAGTTCACGTTTCCATGAGTTTTCTGGAAATGGGATATTGAGATTTTTGCAGATGTGCCAGTGGATTACCTACTCCACATAGTTTGTTGTGCCTTTGGGTGTACAGCTGCTCTGACATGAGTTTTTTTTTAAAATCCCAATAGGAGGTGGCTCGTACTTTTTGTTTCTACCTTGCAGAACCTCATGTCACTGTTGGAATGAATAGTTTGACTTACCTGAACAGAAGTGTGTTGGTCACGTGACTCAGTTCTCTTTATCGTGAGATTTCGCTGTTTCTCCCAAAACTTCTCATCGTAGTCATCCCTTGCGTGTGCCTCTGTCTTTCTACTTGTCATTGTGTTAACTTTTAGACATGTTGGACGAAGTTAGAGGACAGGCTGTGGTGAGGGGGTAGCGAGGACAGGCTGAGGTGAGGGGGTAGTGAGGACATGCTGTGGTGAGGGGGTAGTGAGGACATGCTGTGGTGAGTGTTGTATCCAGCAATCACACGAAATGTATTGCTCGTAACGCCAACAGTTTAATCACAAATCTTCAAAACCATCACAGCATGACCTTTCGGCCTGTGGTTCCCAAACTCTTTTGTCCACGACCCAAAATTTGAAATCACATTCTCATCGTGACCCAAATGGTACCGGTCGGTACCTACGATAAAAATTATGAGGGGGGGGGGGGGGGGTTTCAAGTTTGAGGTGTTACCCTGGGTTCGGGAATCCCTGGCCGACAGGTATGCATACTAACCTGTCTAGCCTGGGTTTGAATCTCAACTTAGCTATAAACTGTCATCCTGGTGTTTCACAGGCAGAGCGATTCATCATTGTGTGTGGCGTCCCTCCGATGGACGATAAACTTGGCATCCTATCTGCTGGCATGATCTGATGGACTATAATGATATCTTATGGTGTTCTTCGCTAAGAGTAGGTGAGCTATCGCTGGTACTCTGGCTGAGTTCCACATTCCTGCCCTAACTACCGCCGGGAAGGCAATGACAAACCATCCCATATAATCTTCACCAATAAACTGCTTCGGCAGCACAAACGCTCTGTAACAGAATATGGTACATCAGAATCAGCAACGACTTCACCAAACGTACCTCTTACTCCAGCATCTTTATTTTAGATAGAAACAATACAACATTGGAAAGGGTCACAGTGTAACCTGCAGGCCTTTACGGCAATCTGATTCTATCAGCATAAAGTGCGATACCCCATAAGCACAAGTCAACCGAACAATCCCTTCACAAAAGCCATTACACATTGGCTCTGTGGTATGCATTCGCATACTCGGCAAAAGAAAAGGTTTCACACCATTTCACACGAACTGTAAACCAATGTTTTCCAAAATTATTTTTGCCTGGAACAAGCACAAAATACATGTCAGTAAGTTATGAGCATTAGGCTGCAGACGAAGCTGAATGTCTTGAACCGTTTACCTCCAAAGCTCGTGGATGCATCAAACTACTCTGTCCAAACCTTATGCATACATGCCCATTGCCACCAGGACACATACTCCCAAACGTTTTTCAAAATGTATCACTCACAAATCAAAATCCCATCAGATGGCTGTAGTTCGACAACATCAATAAATCAGTACACCTTTCAAGGCAAAACCTTCGAAAAGTTTAAATGAAACTGCCAGCTATTTGAATTGCCATGTCACAGACATAGACATATAACAACAATTCCATGACATATTTTGGTACGTTTAAAAATAACCACACTTATTTGAAACCTCACCTAAAACTAATCTTTCCCGGTGAACGTTCTGCACCGAGAACTACATCCTACCTAGACCGACATTAGTGGGCGAGGTGAGTTGGCCATTTCTCACAATCTCAAAATTTGGCTCAACAAGAAGTCGGATGCTTAATTTAAAAAATTCATCAAAACAATATGCCAACAATAAATGCACTCTTGGCATTCTGGAACCAAAAGGATCAAGCATTTTCTACGACAAGCCAATCAAAGGATTAATAAAATAAAAATGATGAAAGGTCCGCTAGAGCAGGGGTGTTCAACCTGATAAAACATTTGTATAAAGAAGATTAATTTAACGATCATGCATTTGTATGCAAAATAATGTTAGCAGTGCATTGGTCATAAATGAAACATCATCATGTTGCATATTTAACCCCACAACCCTATTCCCAGGCACAGTGGTTAGCAATGCATTCAAATGTTTATTCATCCATCTCGGGCACTTGCCAATTTTTGTTCCTTGGGTTTAAAAGCATTTTCACTCATTCTTGTGGGGAAATTGTGAATGCTTTGTTGCAATAAACATCTATTTGTGAGCATTGCACAATGACAAATAGTCAAACAATAAAACCAATAGTGCTTTCACTTTACAGGAGTTGATACACCATCCAGGGTGCCTGCAGATACCCATCTGTAGTGCAAAGTTAATGATAAAGTCTGTGTGGAAGCTCCATCTGCCAATGGCAATCCTGATCAGCAGCAAAGCAAATGGACAATTTCTCAACCTCTAAGATTTGGCGTCAACAAAGATCTTCGTGGGAGAATCTGCAATCAAAAGTACACAGAGATGGAGAACAGTGGGCAGAAAAAAAATAAACAAATAAAAAATAAACTCGAGAGTTTATCGAACTAATTATCTCATGAATTCTTGAGAATTTGATTGGTCGAGATGATATAAAATGCTGTGATATTTTGTCCAAGTACTGCAGACCGAAAAGTTTTTAAAACTTCCAAAAAGGCGATTTGTGTTTAATACTGTTCAAGTATATAATTCAATTGAAATAAAATAAAGATTTTAAGGGTTGCAGAATTTATTTTTTTGGAATTTTACCGCTGTTGATGCAGTGTCTTTCACACCACCTTATTTAACATGTTACATTAGTTCCTGTTACATTACATTAGTGCCTTAGATTACGTTAGTGTTATGTTACATTAGTGCCTGTTGTTTGTGTCCTTTATTACGTTGCTAAAAACAGTAACTTTCCTGTTTGGAATTTTTCTTCATTCGTATGAAGCACAAGGCTGCTGGGTAGCATTGTTGGCACAAGGTGAGGCTTTGCCACTCATGCAATGCCCTCTGCTGGTTAGAGCAGGAATTTGCAATTTGGCCATGGTGCCGGCAATAGCTCACCTACTCTTCATGAAGGACACCATGGGATCTTTATCATCTACCAACAAATGCTGGCAGATGGTACTCCCGTTTTAAAACGTCCATCTGAGGGATGGCACACACACTGATGAATCACCCTGTCTGTGAAACACCAGGATGATAGTTTATAGCTGGGTCGGGATTCAAACCCAGGCTAGACAACTCAGAGAAGAATGTGCATACCTCTAACGCCATCCTGTCAGCCCTACTGTTTGGAATGATTTTAAATTTTGATTGACAGACAGACTAAAAGAATTGTCTTGCTCCTCTCTATGCATGCACAATCGGGACAAATTCAGAGCCAAAGTAATCCTAAACTACAAGTTCGTTTTCTGATTCACGTTCAAAACATAACATTAAATTGACATTAAGTGGTTCCTCGATCATAAACTACTTTGGCTCTGAATTTATATACAGACAGAGTGAACCAATTGCTTCACCCCACTTTTCACTTCGCACACACAGGGTAATAATGTAACACTCAAACCTACTCCCATTTGTGGTCATGTATATATTACATATGCAATACTGGATAACAGGGAATCAGGGATGAGAACAGGCTGAATGTGTAACGATTAGCTGGATCTTTTTGCTCACTGCTCATTTGTAGTTCTGACACTTGAATATGGCTAGGACTATTATCATATACGTATTAATCGTTGAAGTGAAGAAACCATTTTGCTACATTTATGCATACAATTTATACTTTCAACCAGGACACAATTAGCATCCATGTCTGTCGCTCTACAAAAAAAGACGTTTAATAAAGTCACGGATGAAGATACAGTGTTGGGTTTGGGACAAGGCTGAATACACTGAACTGGTTGCCTTCAATACACCAGAAAGATGCAAAAACAAATAATCTCAACTACAAGCTGGTTATCCTATTTGCAGTCATGAGCAGGGTCATGGTTTGGGTTAATTTATATTAATTTGCAATCGTCAATGCAGCTGAGTTGGGATTACCAAGAGTTAGGATTAATTTGTGATCACAACTTTGGATATACTGCTGCTTCTCTCTCAATGATGTATGGAGACACTGAAGCTCAAGTACGAAGTCAGGGCTGTAGCTATGGACATGTATTAGGCATTCAACACAATCTGGTACATTGTCAGGCTTGCCACGCTTTGTGCCCATTAAATACAAAGCCACCTTCTTTGCTGGGTTGTTGACTTTTTCCATTGATGCAGTCAGCACACAACTCTCAAAATAATCCTCTCATCTCTGCCAAATGGATTGACCCAGAGCAACTACTTGGGTGGAGTTCTGTTCCTCATTTACATTAATGGCCTCTTGAATTGTTTGGGAAACCTTCTCTTCAAATGTCTTTCAATCCGGAAAATATCACTCTCTCTCCAGGAGGATTGTCAACCTTGTCTCCCTGGACATATCTCAGGCATTCTACAAACTGGCATCCTGCTCTGCTAGCCAAGCTTCCTGCATGTAGCATACAAGAATCATTGGAATCTCCCGTGATGAAGCTGATTGTGAGGGCCTTTCACTCACTCACTCACTCACTCACCACAGGCAGGCAGGTAGGTGGTCTTTCTATCTTCTACCGACTCCTCTCTGGTCTAGCCCCCCCCCCCCCCCCCCCAGCCCTGTCTGTGCTCTGTCCCCCAAATACTCCTACAGGTTGTACAAGATCTGCCAGCAACCCTCTTTTGTTGAAATTGCCAAAATCTAGGCTCTCTGCTTACCTTCACTCTTTCATTCCTCTTTACTCCCGCCTCTGGAACAAACTCCCTCAATCTTACTATAATTCACCAAATGTCTATCTGTCTGTTCGAAGGTACCGCAAAAACGGCTCAACCGATCGCAAAGATATTTTCGGTGGGTAATCCTGGGATCTCCAGGAGTAAAATAGGCTATTGAGTTTTCCCAATTTCAGCTTTGGTCTCCACCATTATCAGGTTTGGACTCCCGCATAACATTCACATTCGCATAACGTTCGTTGTGACGATGTTCTCATTGTGACGATGTGTGTTCACTGTAGTGTTTGACGTGACGGTGTGAACGTAATTTCATAATGTTTTTCGTTTTGTAATCCTTTAATGAACGTTTAATGTTTAATGAACGTTTAATGCCCTTCGATGTCCGGGGCCGCACGTGCGCTACACTGGACGGGCCAGCGTGTACCTTGCCCTGCGCCGTCAGGCTCGGGTAAACCACTGAGCCCCATCCATGATGGGAACTGGGGCTTGAGACAGTGTCCTTCATTAAAAGTATAATAAACGCTGTCTCCATCGATCTTGCCAAGGCCGTAACAGCTATCAGCTCAAAATCCTTTTAACTGTTGATTCGGTACAGTTACACGTATCGGAAATTTGGTACACGTATCGGGAGTACATACGACATAGCGAATGTGAACATTATTATCGATCACAATTTACGATCACGATCATCACGACCATTGTGTATCAAACACGATTTGAAAACGCGATGGAATAATATTTACCGATATGAACAGTGATGTGGCTTTTATTGAAATTCTAAAGATACTGTTTAGATTTTGATGATTTGCATGTGATATGATTTAACGGATGTTTATATGAGTCGCTTAAAATAAAAATAAACCTTCAATTTCTGATATTTTGCCTTTTCATTTGGGCCTCCCAAATGGAGCCCCGCCCATAGGGCGGGTACCGTTGCTAGTCTCTTTAATCCCACTCCTCTCTCCAGGTCTTTAAAACAGCTGTTCACCACCATCTCTTACCTTCCCCCATCCAAAACCTTGATCTTTTCTACCCCAGTTAATTCACCCCAGATCCACTTTTCAGAAATACCGACTTCTTTCCTGGAAGTCCTAGCTGTGTCAATGTGTTTTTTTACCTCTCCCACCCCACCCCCCAAGCCCTCTCCCTCCCCCAGATCTCCAGATGTCCCTGCTCTCAAATGTTGTACTCGTGTGCTTCCCCCTTCTCTCCCCATCTTGTCTCCTGCTCCCTTTATTTTGTCTTATGTGTCCGTTTTTTTTTGTCATTAATGTTAGCTCTTACACGAGCCTCGATCTTGTAAAAAAAACAAAAAAACAATTCAGACGTCGATACCACGTCAATAATTAATGTGGCACAGTTTCATGCAAAATTATCTTGAATAATGTAGCTAAAAAGCTGCTTATGAAACTTTTTTCATCCTGGTTTGCATTTTCTACCTGGGTTATGGAGCTCAAGTCGAACATGGATGGCTTCCAACTTGCTAATGTAATCGGACAGGAGGCTGTTGGGGTCTGAATGCCGTCCACGGCACCAGGCACAGGGGCAGCCAGGGTCTGCAGCCCATTCCCTGGGATGGTGGTGGGGGTGAGGGTTAGGGAAATGCAGCAGTTGAGCATACGCTGTGACCACAAAGTCTCAGGAAAAGTGAAATTGTTCAACATCAACAAGCAACGAGTTCAGACGCAAAGTTATATTTTCAGGTAAGGACAATTGAAAAGTTATTGAGTAATATTTGAAAGAAACTTAGCGTATTCAGCTAAAATCTGAACAGATTTCCTTAAGCCAACATTGGGCAAAGAAAAATGCCACAGATATTGCATATTGTTGGGATTGTAAGTTTTTTTTTTGGGGGGGGGGGGGTGGCGAGGGGCGGGGAGGTTACATTGCCAAGGTCTCAATACAGATCTCATCAATGAGCTGGGCTGTCCCCAACGCAGTCTCAGAAAGGACATGGAAAAAGCACCTCTATGGAATTGATGGATAGAAAGATCTGTTTAGAGCTTGACAACCTTGAGTTCTGGTTATGGATAGATCCGGTCCCTTCCTCCCTCCCACCCCATTGAAGTTGACTGGCCCGAAGACCAGCCATCCTCATCCAATTTTGGCAGAGGGAAACATTTCCTGGGGTATATATTCCTTCAGATGTGGGCATGAAGCTGGCTGTCATGTCTGTATTCGATTTGTGGAATTTAAATATCTCATCTTTCGAAATTGTTTGAAAATTGTCTCATCTTTTGAAACACTGGATAAATATTCTGTTTTTGACAATAATCAGATAATATGCATAGACTAGGTTCATTGTTTACCACCTTGTTGAGTGTCAGGGAGGAATTAACAATTCTATTGTTCTGACTGGCAGTTTTGATCGAGCTTCTTATACTGCAAATCGACTTACCTATGAATAAAGGAAAGAAAAATGGAGAAATTAGCAAATTCGACTCCACATCGACTTGTCGGCCGAAAAATACGGTAAATGCATTTAAAGCAAAAGGTTGTTATGAATGTAATTGTGTTGAAATGACAAAACCCATACTGTCAAAGATGAAATCTAAATTTATTGATTCTTCAGTAAACTAAATTCTGTTCTTTTTCAGTTTTTTGGAGGTGGAATGAAACTTAGATGCTCCTTCAGAAGTCCTCTGCTATCCTCATTTTAAGTGAAGAATCACCAAAATGCAATGAAGCAAAGAAGCACTCTACTGGGCTTCTCTGCTATCGACATGAATAGGCATCTATTATGTAAAATAAAATTTCACAGGGAACCTGAAAGCTCCAGCTGTGAAGCTCATTGAACAGTACAATAAATCACCACATCAAAATGCATTACCTGGAATATGAAATGTTAAGATGTCGAGCTTTGTGGCAGCAGCAGGGACATTCTGGTCCACACATCTCAGAAGCCATCTGTGTGTCGCACACCCCAACTGCAAGAAAGCAGACAGCAAAACTCTAATCTTTTGGTAATGTTATAAGACTGTAGAACATTTACAGATTGGCCATTATTGAAAATCCAAGTATCGAAGTTTATCCTGGTAATTCCAGAAAAATCCTTGCCGGCCACTGTATCAACTGAAAATATCACCAGAGTTCCAGTGTATTATAATTATATTGATCACTGTTTCAGCATTTGTCTGTCCGTCTTTTCACCATGCTCCATACAGAACGTCCATTCTGCTGAAGAAGTTTTGTGGCTAGGGTTACAATCCTGGATTGGTTGGTACTCTGACGTAGTATACTCGACTGAGTGTGCAGGAATTTGTAATTTGTTCAGGGTTGCTAGATGGCTCACATACTATTTATGAACGACACAATGGGATCTTTAACGGGCCCTCAATTTAAGCTAGCAGATGGTATGTCCGGTTTTATGTCCATAATAGGGACAACGCACGTATTGATATCTCACCCTGCCCTGTAAAATACCAGTGACAAGTTATAGCCAGGCTAAGATTTGAAACCAGGTGAAACAGCTCTCATGCACCCCGTCCTTCCCCCATCCCTCTCCAGACAATGATACTGCCCATAGCCATGTTCTGCATACGAAAGAATAAAAAATAGATACCTTTCATTTGCTAACCTGAAGCACCCAATGCATAGAATATACATCTGAAGTTTTGTATTGATCAGTTTAGTGGTTGTGGAGAAGCGCTTTGAAATCTCTGAATAGAAAAATCCCTAAATCTGAGATGGCTTGCCAAGCATTTTGACCAATCAAGTTCGTGGAAGGATATGTACTACGTCCAAGTTTAAAAACCGAAATAATCCAAGATGGGTGCCAAATATTTCAGCCAATAGAAAATGACAACTTATTTACATAACTAGGTGTATATAAACTATCACTACAGATACATTTTAGATTCGGATAACTTATTTTACTACTTTGTGCCATGTATCAGCCATTTTCTATCAAGGGAGATATGTTGTTTAAAAATTTTCAAAAAAAACACCACACACGTCATCATGGGAAACATAACTTTAACCTCACTTAAGGATTGTTTGTTGTTGTTGTTGTATAGCCACATATAGTTCTCTCAAACAAACCCGCGGCATGGAGACAGTCGATCGATCTCACAGAACAGAGATATCATCCACATCCAGGATGGTGTACCCCTTCCTTCACGAAGTCAGGGCCACAACAGAGTTAGAGAGAGGGAGAGGGAGAGAGAGAGGGAGAGGAAGAGAGAGAGAGGGAGAGGAAGAGAGAAGAGGGAGAGGAAGAGAGAAGAGGGAGAGGAAGAG
>NW_027618632.1:0-66294 GCF_964187855.1 Myxine glutinosa
TGAAAAAAACCACTTTTCGCACTTGTGTTAGTGTTGAAAAACCACTTTTCGCACTTGTGTTGGTGCAGGAAACCACTTTTGCACTTGTATTAGTGTGGAAAAAACACTTTTTGCACTTGTGATAGTGTTGAAAAACCACTTTTCGCACTTGTGTTGGTGCAGGAAACCACTTTTGCACTTGTATTAGTGTGGAAAAAACACTTTTTGCACTTGTGATAGTGTTGAAAAACCACTTTTCGCACTTGTGTTAGTGTTGAAAAACCACTTTTCGCACTTGTGTTGGTGCAGGAAACCACTTTTGCACTTGTATTAGTGTGGAAAAACCACTTTTCGCACTTGTGTTAGTGTTGAAAAACCACTTTTCGCACTTGTGTTAGTGTTGAAAAACCACTTTTCGCACTTGTGTTGGTGCAGGAAACCACTTTTGCACTTGTATTAGTGTGGAAAAAACACTTTTTCCACTTGTGATAGTGTTGAAAAACCACTTTTCGCACCTGTGTTAGTGTTGAAAAACCACTTTTCGCACTTGTGTTAGTGTTGAAAAACCACTTTTCGCACTTGTGTTGGTGCAGGAAACCACTTTTGCACTTGTATTAGTGTGGAAAAACCACTTTTCACACTTGTGTTAGTGTTGAAAAACCACTTTTCGCACTTGTGTTAGTGTTGAAAAACCACTTTTCGCACTTGTGTTGGTGCAGGAAACCACTTTTGCACTTGTATTAGTGTGGAAAAAACACTTTTTGCACTTGTGATAGTGTTGAAAAACCACTTTTCGCACTTGTGTTAGTGTTGAAAAACCACTTTTCGCACTTGTGTTAGTGTTGAAAAACCACTTTTCGCACTTGTGTTGGTGCAGGAAACCACTTTTGCACTTGTATTAGTGTGGAAAAAACCCTTTTTGCACTTGTGATAGTGTTGAAAAACCACTTTTCGCACTTGTGTTGGTGCAGGAAACCACTTTTGCACTTGTATTAGTGTGGAAAAAACACTTTTTGCACTTGTGATAGTGTGGAAAAACCACTTTTCGCACTTGGGTTAGTGTTGAAAAACCACTTTTCGCACTTGTGTTAGTGTTGAAAAACCACTTTTTGCACTTGTGTTAGTGTTGAAAAACCACTTTTCGCACTTGTGTTGGTGCAGGAAACCACTTTTGCACTTGTATTAGTGTGGAAAAACCACTTCTCGCACTTGTGTTAGTGTTGAAAAACCACTTTTCGCACTTGTGTTAGTGTTGAAAAACCACTTTTCGCACTTGTGTTGGTGCAGGAAACCACTTTTGCACTTGTATTAGTGTGGAAAAAACACTTTTTGCACTTGTGATAGTGTTGAAAAACCACTTTTCGCACTTGTGTTAGTGTTGAAAAACCACTTTTCGCACTTGTGTTGGTGCAGAAAACCACTTTTGCACTTGTATTAGTGTGGAAAAAACACTTTTTGCACTTGTGATAGTGTTGAAAAACCACTTTTCGCACTTGTGTTAGTGTTGAAAAACCACTTTTCGCACTTGTGTTAGTGTTGAAAAACCACTTTTCGCACTTGTGTTGGTGCAGGAAACCACTTTTGCACTTGTATTAGTGTGGAAGAAACACTTTTTGCACTTGTGATAGTGTTGAAAAACCACTTTTCGCACTTGTGTTAGTGTTGAAAAAGCACTTTTCACACTTGTGTTGGTGCAGGAAACCACTTTTGCACTTGTATTAGTGTGGAAAAAACACTTTTCGCACTTGTGTTAGTGTTGAAAAACCACTTTTCGCACTTGTGTTAGTGTTGAAAAACCACTTTTCGCACTTGTGTTGGTGCAGGAAACCACTTTTGCACTTGTATTAGTGTGGAAAAAACACTTTTTGCACTTGTGATAGTGTTGAAAAACCACTTTTCGCACTTGTGTTGGTGCAGGAAACCACTTGTGCACTTGTATTGGTGTGGAAAAACCACTTTTCGCACTTGGGTTAGTGTTGAAAAACCACTTTTCGCACTTGTGTTAGTGTTGAAAAACCACTTTTTGCACTTGTGTTAGTGTTGAAAAACCACTTTTCGCACTTGTGTTGGTGCAGGAAACCACTTTTGCACTTGTATTAGTGTGGGAAAACCACTTTTCGCACTTGTGTTAGTGTTGAAAAACCACTTTTCGCACTTGTGTTAGTGTTGAAAAACCACTTTTCGCACTTGTGTTGGTGCAGGAAACCACTTTTGCACTTGTATTAGTGTGGAAAAAACACTTTTTGCACTTGTGATAGTGTTGAAAAACCACTTTTCGCACTTGTGTTAGTGTTGAAAAACCACTTTTCGCACTTGTGTTGGTGCAGGAAACCACTTTTGCACTTGTATTAGTGTGGAAAAACCACTTTTCGCACTTGTGTTAGTGTTGAAAAACCACTTTTTGCACTTGTGTTAGTGTTGAAAAACCACTTTTCGCACTTGTGTTGGTGCAGGAAACCACTTTTGCACTTGTATTAGTGTGGAAAAAACACTTTTTCCACTTGTGATAGTGTTGAAAAACCACTTTTCGCACCTGTGTTAGTGTTGAAAAACCACTTTTCGCACTTGTGTTAGTGTTGAAAAACCACTTTTCGCACTTGTGTTGGTGCAGAAAACCACTTTTGCACTTGTATTAGTGTGGAAAAATCACTTTTTGCACTTGTGATAGTGTTGAAAAACCACTTTTCGCACTTGTGTTAGTGTTGAAAAACCACTTTTCGCACTTGTGTTAGTGTTGAAAAACCACTTTTCGCACTTGTGTTGGTGCAGGAAACCACTTTTGCACTTGTATTAGTGTGGAAAAAACACTTTTTGCACTTGTGATAGTGTTGAAAAACCACTTTTCGCACTTTTGTTAGTCTTGAAAAAGGACTTTTCGCACTTGTGTTGGTGCAGGAAACCACTTTTGCACTTGTATTAGTATGGAAAAAACACTTTTCGCACTTGTGTTAGTGTTGAAAAACCACTTTTCGCACTTGTGTTAGTGTTGAAAAACCACTTTTCGCACTTGTGTTGGTGCAGGAAACCACTTTTGCACTTGTATTAGTGTGGAAAAAACACTTTTTTCACTTGTGATAGTGTTGAAAAACCACTTTTCGCACTTGTGTTGGTGCAGGAAACCACTTTTGCACTTGTATTAGTGTGGAAAAAACACTTTTCGCACTTGTGTTAGTGTTGAAAAACCACTTTTCGCACTTGTGTTGGTGCAGGAAACCACTTTTGCACTTGTATTAGTGTGGAAAAAACACTTTTTGCACTTGTGATAGTGTTGAAAAACCACTTTTTGCACTTGTGTTAGTGTTGAAAAACCACTTTTCGCACTTGTGTTAGTGTTGAAAAACCACTTTTCACACTTGTGTTGGTGCAGGAAACCACTTTTGCACTTGTATTAGTGTGGAAAAAACACTTTTTGCACTTGTGATAGTGTTGAAAAACCACTTTTCGCACTTGTGTTAGTGTTGAAAAACCACTTTTCGCACTTGTGTTAGTGTTGAAAAACCACTTTTCGCACTTGTGTTGGTGCAGGAAACCACTTTTGCACTTGTATTAGTGTGGAAAAAACACTTTTTGCACTTGTGATAGTGTTGAAAAACCACTTTTCGCACTTGTGTTAGTGTTGAAAAACCACTTTTCGCACTTGTGTTATTGTTGAAAAACCACTTTTCGCACTTGTGTTGGTGCAGGAAACCACTTTTGCACTTGTATTAGTGTGGAAAAAACACTTTTCGCACTTGTGATAGTGTTGAAAAACCACTTTTCGCAATTGTGTTAGTGTTGAAAAACCACTTTTCGCACTTGTGTTAGTGTTGAAAAACCACTTTTCGCACTTGTGTTGGTGCAGGAAACCACTTTTGCACTTGTATTAGTGTGGAAAAAACACTTTTTGCACTTGATAGTGTTGAAAAACCACTTTTCACACTTGTGTTAGTGTTGAAAAACCACTTTTCGCACTTGTGTTGGTGCAGGAAACCACTTTTGCACTTGTATTAGTGTGGAAAAACCACTTTTCGCACTTGGGTTAGTGTTGAAAAACCACTTTTCGCACTTATGTTAGTGTTGAAAACCACTTTTGCACTTGTATTAGTGTGGAAAAAACACTTTTCGCACTTGTGTTAGTGTTGAAAAACCACTTTTCGCACTTGTGTTATTGTTGAAAAACCACTTTTCGCACTTGTGTTGGTGCAGGAAACCACTTTTGCACTTGTATTAGTGTGGAAAAAACACTTTTCGCACTTGTGATAGTGTTGAAAAACCACTTTTCGCAATTGTGTTAGTGTTGAAAAACCACTTTTCGCACTTGTGTTAGTGTTGAAAAACCACTTTTCGCACTTGTGTTGGTGCAGGAAACCACTTTTGCACTTGTATTAGTGTGGAAAAAACACTTTTTGCACTTGATAGTGTTGAAAAACCACTTTTCACACTTGTGTTAGTGTTGAAAAACCACTTTTCGCACTTGTGTTGGTGCAGGAAACCACTTTTGCACTTGTATTAGTGTGGAAAAACCACTTTTCGCACTTGGGTTAGTGTTGAAAAACCACTTTTCGCACTTGTGTTAGTGTTGAAAACCACTTTTGCACTTGTATTAGTATGGAAAAAACACTTTTCGCACTTGTGTTAGTGTTGAAAAACCACTTTTCGCACTTGTGTTAGTGTTGAAAAACCACTTTTCGCACTTGTGTTGGTGCAGGAAACCACTTTTGCACTTGTATTAGTGTGGAAAAAACACTTTTTGCACTTGTGATAGTGTTGAAAAACCACTTTTCGCACTTGTGTTGGTGCAGGAAACCACTTTTGCACTTGTATTAGTGTGGAAAAAACACTTTTCGCACTTGTGTTAGTGTTGAAAAACCACTTTTCGCACTTGTGTTGGTGCAGGAAACCACTTTTGCACTTGTATTAGTGTGGAAAAAACACTTTTTGCACTTGTGATAGTGTTGAAAAACCACTTTTTGCACTTGTGTTAGTGTTGAAAAACCACTTTTCACACTTGTGTTAGTGTTGAAAAACCACTTTTCACACTTGTGTTGGTGCAGGAAACCACTTTTGCACTTGTATTAGTGTGGAAAAAACACTTTTTGCACTTGTGATAGTGTTGAAAAACCACTTTTCGCACTTGTGTTAGTGTTGAAAAACCACTTTTCGCACTTGTGTTAGTGTTGAAAAACCACTTTTCGCACTTGTGTTGGTGCAGGAAACCACTTTTGCACTTGTATTAGTGTGGAAAAAACACTTTTTGCACTTGTGATAGTGTTGAAAAACCACTTTTCGCACTTGTGTTAGTGTTGAAAAACCACTTTTCGCACTTGTGTTATTGTTGAAAAACCACTTTTCGCACTTGTGTTGGTGCAGGAAACCACTTTTGCACTTGTATTAGTGTGGAAAAAACACTTTTCGCACTTGTGATAGTGTTGAAAAACCACTTTTCGCAATTGTGTTAGTGTTGAAAAACCACTTTTCGCACTTGTGTTAGTGTTGAAAAACCACTTTTCGCACTTGTGTTGGTGCAGGAAACCACTTTTGCACTTGTATTAGTGTGGAAAAAACACTTTTTGCACTTGATAGTGTTGAAAAACCACTTTTCACACTTGTGTTAGTGTTGAAAAACCACTTTTCGCACTTGTGTTGGTGCAGGAAACCACTTTTGCACTTGTATTAGTGTGGAAAAACCACTTTTCGCACTTGGGTTAGTGTTGAAAAACCACTTTTCGCACTTGTGTTAGTGTTGAAAACCACTTTTTGCACTCGTGTTAGTGTTGAAAAAACACTTTTTGCACTTGTGATAGTGTTGAAAAACCACTTTTCACACTTGTGTTAGTGTTGAAAAACCACTTTTCGCACTTGTGTTGGTGCAGGAAACCACTTTTGCACTTGTATTAGTGTGGAAAAACCACTTTTCGCACTTGGGTTAGTGTTGAAAAACCACTTTTCGCACTTGTGTTAGTGTTGAAAAACCACTTTTTGCACTTGTGTTAGTGTTGAAAAACCACTTTTCGCACTTGTGTTGGTGCAGGAAACCACTTTTGCACTTGTATTAGTGTGGAAAAAACACTTTTCACACTTGTGTTAGTGTTGAAAAACCACTTTTCGCACTTGTGTTAGTGTTGAAAAACCACTTTTCGCACTTGTGTTGGTGCAGGAAACCACTTTTGCACTTGTATTAGTGTGGAAAAAACACTTTTTGCACTTGTGATAGTGTTGAAAAACCACTTTTCGCACTTGTGTTAGTGTTGAAAAACCACTTTTCGCACTTGTGTTGGTGCAGAAAACCACTTTTGCACTTGTATTAGTGTGGAAAAAACACTTTTTGCACTTGTGATAGTGTTGAAAAACCACTTTTCGCACTTGTGTTAGTGTTGAAAAACCACTTTTCGCACTTGTGTTAGTGTTGAAAAACCACTTTTCGCACTTGTGTTGGTGCAGGAAACCACTTTTGCACTTGTATTAGTGGGGAAGAAACACTTTTTGCACTTGTGATAGTGTTGATAAACCACTTTTCGCACTTGTGTTAGTGTTGAAAAAGCACTTTTCACACTTGTGTTGGTGCAGGAAACCACTTTTGCACTTGTATTAGTGTGGAAAAAACACTTTTCGCACTTGTGTTAGTGTTGAAAAACCACTTTTCGCACTTGTGTTAGTGTTGAAAAACCACTTTTCGCACTTGTGTTGGTGCAGGAAACCACTTTTGCACTTGTATTAGTGTGGAAAAAACACTTTTTGCACTTGTGATAGTGTTGAAAAACCACTTTTCGCACTTGTGTTGGTGCAGGAAACCACTTTTGCACTTGTATTAGTGTGGAAAAAACACTTTTTGCACTTGTGATAGTGTTGAAAAACCACTTTTCGCACTTGTGTTAGTGTTGAAAAACCACTTTTCGCACTTGTGTTGGTGCAGGAAACCACTTTTGCACTTGTATTAGTGTGGAAAAACCACTTTCGCACTTGTGTTAGTGTTGAAAAACCACTTTTCGCACTTGTGTTGGTGCAGGAAACCACTTTTGCACTTGTATTAGTGGGGAAGAAACACTTTTTGCACTTGTGATAGTGTTGATAAACCACTTTTCGCACTTGTGTTAGTGTTGAAAAAGCACTTTTCACACTTGTGTTGGTGCAGGAAACCACTTTTGCACTTGTATTAGTGTGGAAAAAACACTTTTTGCACTTGTGTTAGTGTTGAAAAACCACTTTTCGCACTTGTGTTAGTGTTGAAAAACCACTTTTCGCACTTGTGTTGGTGCAGGAAACCACTTTTGCACTTGTATTAGTGTGGAAAAAACACTTTTTGCACTTGTGATAGTGTTGAAAAACCACTTTTCGCACTTGTGTTGGTGCAGGAAACCACTTTTGCACTTGTATTAGTGTGGAAAAAACACTTTTTGCACTTGTGATAGTGTTGAAAAACCACTTTTCGCACTTGTGTTAGTGTTGAAAAACCACTTTTCGCACTTGTGTTGGTGCAGGAAACCACTTTTGCACTTGTATTAGTGTGGAAAAACCACTTTTCGCACTTGTGTTAGTGTTGAAAAACCACTTTTCGCACTTGTGTTAGTGTTGAAAAACCACTTTTCGCACTTGTGTTGGTGCAGGAAACCACTTTTGCACTTGTATTAGTGTGGAAAAAACACTTTTTCCACTTGTGATAGTGTTGAAAAACCACTTTTCGCACCTGTGTTAGTGTTGAAAAACCACTTTTCGCACTTGTGTTAGTGTTGAAAAACCACTTTTCGCACTTGTGTTGGTGCAGGAAACCACTTTTGCACTTGTATTAGTGTGGAAAAACCACTTTTCACACTTGTGTTAGTGTTGAAAAACCACTTTTCGCACTTGTGTTAGTGTTGAAAAACCACTTTTCGCACTTGTGTTGGTGCAGGAAACCACTTTTGCACTTGTATTAGTGTGGAAAAAACACTTTTTGCACTTGTGATAGTGTTGAAAAACCACTTTTCGCACTTGTGTTAGTGTTGAAAAACCACTTTTCGCACTTGTGTTAGTGTTGAAAAACCACTTTTCGCACTTGTGTTGGTGCAGGAAACCACTTTTGCACTTGTATTAGTGTGGAAAAAACACTTTTTGCACTTGTGATAGTGTTGAAAAACCACTTTTCGCACTTGTGTTGGTGCAGGAAACCACTTTTGCACTTGTATTAGTGTGGAAAAAACACTTTTTGCACTTGTGATAGTGTGGAAAAACCACTTTTCGCACTTGGGTTAGTGTTGAAAAACCACTTTTCGCACTTGTGTTAGTGTTGAAAAACCACTTTTTGCACTTGTGTTAGTGTTGAAAAACCACTTTTCGCACTTGTGTTGGTGCAGGAAACCACTTTTGCACTTGTATTAGTGTGGAAAAACCACTTTTCGCAATTGTGTTAGTGTTGAAAAACCACTTTTCGCACTTGTGTTAGTGTTGAAAAACCACTTTTCGCACTTGTGTTGGTGCAGGAAACCACTTTTGCACTTGTATTAGTGTGGAAAAAACACTTTTTGCACTTGTGATAGTGTTGAAAAACCACTTTTCGCACTTGTGTTAGTGTTGAAAAACCACTTTTCGCACTTGTGTTGGTGCAGAAAACCACTTTTGCACTTGTATTAGTGTGGAAAAAACACTTTTTGCACTTGTGATAGTGTTGAAAAACCACTTTTCGCACTTGTGTTAGTGTTGAAAAACCACTTTTCGCACTTGTGTTAGTGTTGAAAAACCACTTTTCGCACTTGTGTTGGTGCAGGAAACCACTTTTGCACTTGTATTAGTGTGGAAGAAACACTTTTTGCACTTGTGATAGTGTTGAAAAACCACTTTTCGCACTTGTGTTAGTGTTGAAAAAGCACTTTTCACACTTGTGTTGGTGCAGGAAACCACTTTTGCACTTGTATTAGTGTGGAAAAAACACTTTTCGCACTTGTGTTAGTGTTGAAAAACCACTTTTCGCACTTGTGTTAGTGTTGAAAAACCACTTTTCGCACTTGTGTTGGTGCAGGAAACCACTTTTGCACTTGTATTAGTGTGGAAAAAACACTTTTTGCACTTGTGATAGTGTTGAAAAACCACTTTTCGCACTTGTGTTGGTGCAGGAAACCACTTTTGCACTTGTATTAGTGTGGAAAAAACACTTTTTGCACTTGTGATAGTGTTGAAAAACCACTTTTCGCACTTGTGTTAGTGTTGAAAAACCACTTTTCGCACTTGTGTTATTGTTGAAAAACCACTTTTCGCACTTGTGTTGGTGCAGGAAACCACTTTTGCACTTGTATTAGTGTGGAAAAAACACTTTTCGCACTTGTGATAGTGTTGAAAAACCACTTTTCGCAATTGTGTTAGTGTTGAAAAACCACTTTTCGCACTTGTGTTAGTGTTGAAAAACCACTTTTCGCACTTGTGTTGGTGCAGGAAACCACTTTTGCACTTGTATTAGTGTGGAAAAAACACTTTTTGCACTTGATAGTGTTGAAAAACCACTTTTCACACTTGTGTTAGTGTTGAAAAACCACTTTTCGCACTTGTGTTGGTGCAGGAAACCACTTTTGCACTTGTATTAGTGTGGAAAAACCACTTTTCGCACTTGGGTTAGTGTTGAAAAACCACTTTTCGCACTTGTGTTAGTGTTGAAAACCACTTTTGCACTTGTATTAGTGTGGAAAAAACACTTTTCGCACTTGTGTTAGTGTTGAAAAACCACTTTTCGCACTTGTGTTATTGTTGAAAAACCACTTTTCGCACTTGTGTTGGTGCAGGAAACCACTTTTGCACTTGTATTAGTGTGGAAAAAACACTTTTCGCACTTGTGATAGTGTTGAAAAACCACTTTTCGCAATTGTGTTAGTGTTGAAAAACCACTTTTCGCACTTGTGTTAGTGTTGAAAAACCACTTTTCGCACTTGTGTTGGTGCAGGAAACCACTTTTGCACTTGTATTAGTGTGGAAAAAACACTTTTTGCACTTGATAGTGTTGAAAAACCACTTTTCACACTTGTGTTAGTGTTGAAAAACCACTTTTCGCACTTGTGTTGGTGCAGGAAACCACTTTTGCACTTGTATTAGTGTGGAAAAACCACTTTTCGCACTTGGGTTAGTGTTGAAAAACCACTTTTCGCACTTGTGTTAGTGTTGAAAACCACTTTTGCACTTGTATTAGTATGGAAAAAACACTTTTCGCACTTGTGTTAGTGTTGAAAAACCACTTTTCGCACTTGTGTTAGTGTTGAAAAACCACTTTTCGCACTTGTGTTGGTGCAGGAAACCACTTTTGCACTTGTATTAGTGTGGAAAAAACACTTTTTGCACTTGTGATAGTGTTGAAAAACCACTTTTCGCACTTGTGTTGGTGCAGGAAACCACTTTTGCACTTGTATTAGTGTGGAAAAAACACTTTTCGCACTTGTGTTAGTGTTGAAAAACCACTTTTCGCACTTGTGTTGGTGCAGGAAACCACTTTTGCACTTGTATTAGTGTGGAAAAAACACTTTTTGCACTTGTGATAGTGTTGAAAAACCACTTTTTGCACTTGTGTTAGTGTTGAAAAACCACTTTTTGCACTTGTGATAGTGTTGAAAAACCACTTTTCGCACTTGTGTTAGTGTTGAAAAACCACTTTTCGCACTTGTGTTATTGTTGAAAAACCACTTTTCGCACTTGTGTTGGTGCAGGAAACCACTTTTGCACTTGTATTAGTGTGGAAAAAACACTTTTCGCACTTGTGATAGTGTTGAAAAACCACTTTTCGCAATTGTGTTAGTGTTGAAAAACCACTTTTCGCACTTGTGTTAGTGTTGAAAAACCACTTTTCGCACTTGTGTTGGTGCAGGAAACCACTTTTGCACTTGTATTAGTGTGGAAAAAACACTTTTTGCACTTGATAGTGTTGAAAAACCACTTTTCACACTTGTGTTAGTGTTGAAAAACCACTTTTCGCACTTGTGTTGGTGCAGGAAACCACTTTTGCACTTGTATTAGTGTGGAAAAACCACTTTTCGCACTTGGGTTAGTGTTGAAAAACCACTTTTCGCACTTGTGTTAGTGTTGAAAACCACTTTTTGCACTCGTGTTAGTGTTGAAAAAACACTTTTTGCACTTGTGATAGTGTTGAAAAACCACTTTTCGCACTTGTGTTAGTGTTGAAAAACCACTTTTCGCACTTGTGTTGGTGCAGGAAACCACTTTTGCACTTGTATTAGTGTGGAAAAAACACTTTTTGCACTTGTGATAGTGTTGAAAAACCACTTTTCGCACTTGTGTTAGTGTTGAAAAACCACTTTTCGCACTTGTGTTGGTGCAGGAAACCACTTTTGCACTTGTATTAGTGTGGAAAAACCACTTTTCGCACTTGTGTTAGTGTTGAAAAACCACTTTTCGCACTTGTGTTAGTGTTGAAAAACCACTTTTCGCACTTGTGTTGGTGCAGGAAACCACTTTTGCACTTGTATTAGTGTGGAAAAAACACTTTTTCCACTTGTGATAGTGTTGAAAAACCACTTTTCGCACCTGTGTTAGTGTTGAAAAACCACTTTTCGCACTTGTGTTAGTGTTGAAAAACCACTTTTCGCACTTGTGTTGGTGCAGAAAACCACTTTTGCACTTGTATTAGTGTGGAAAAAACACTTTTTGCACTTGTGATAGTGTTGAAAAACCACTTTTCGCACTTGTGTTAGTGTTGAAAAACCACTTTTCGCACTTGTGTTAGTGTTGAAAAACCACTTTTCGCACTTGTGTTGGTGCAGGAAACCACTTTTGCACTTGTATTAGTGTGGAAAAAACACTTTTTGCACTTGTGATAGTGTTGAAAAACCACTTTTCGCACTTTTGTTAGTCTTGAAAAAGGACTTTTCGCACTTGTGTTGGTGCAGGAAACCACTTTTGCACTTGTATTAGTATGGAAAAAACACTTTTCGCACTTGTGTTAGTGTTGAAAAACCACTTTTCGCACTTGTGTTAGTGTTGAAAAACCACTTTTCGCACTTGTGTTGGTGCAGGAAACCACTTTTGCACTTGTATTAGTGTGGAAAAAACACTTTTTGCACTTGTGATAGTGTTGAAAAACCACTTTTCGCACTTGTGTTGGTGCAGGAAACCACTTTTGCACTTGTATTAGTGTGGAAAAAACACTTTTCGCACTTGTGTTAGTGTTGAAAAACCACTTTTCGCACTTGTGTTGGTGCAGGAAACCACTTTTGCACTTGTATTAGTGTGGAAAAAACACTTTTTGCACTTGTGATAGTGTTGAAAAACCACTTTTTGCACTTGTGTTAGTGTTGAAAAACCACTTTTCGCACTTGTGTTAGTGTTGAAAAACCACTTTTCACACTTGTGTTGGTGCAGGAAACCACTTTTGCACTTGTATTAGTGTGGAAAAAACACTTTTTGCACTTGTGATAGTGTTGAAAAACCACTTTTCGCACTTGTGTTAGTGTTGAAAAACCACTTTTCGCACTTGTGTTAGTGTTGAAAAACCACTTTTCGCACTTGTGTTGGTGCAGGAAACCACTTTTGCACTTGTATTAGTGTGGAAAAAACACTTTTTGCACTTGTGATAGTGTTGAAAAACCACTTTTCGCACTTGTGTTAGTGTTGAAAAACCACTTTTCGCACTTGTGTTATTGTTGAAAAACCACTTTTCGCACTTGTGTTGGTGCAGGAAACCACTTTTGCACTTGTATTAGTGTGGAAAAAACACTTTTTGCACTTGTGATAGTGTTTAAAAACCACTTTTCGCAATTGTGTTAGTGTTGAAAAACCACTTTTCGCACTTGTGTTAGTGTTGAAAAACCACTTTTCGCACTTGTGTTGGTGCAGGAAACCACTTTTGCACTTGTATTAGTGTGGAAAAAACACTTTTTGCACTTGATAGTGTTGAAAAACCACTTTTCACACTTGTGTTAGTGTTGAAAAACCACTTTTCGCACTTGTGTTGGTGCAGGAAACCACTTTTGCACTTGTATTAGTGTGGAAAAACCACTTTTAGCACTTGGGTTAGTGTTGAAAAACCACTTTTCGCACTTGTGTTAGTGTTGAAAACCACTTTTTCACTGTGTTAGTGTTGAAAAACCACTTTTCGCACTTGTGTTGGTGCAGGAAACCACTTTTGCACTTGTATTAGTGTGGAAAAACCACTTTTCGCACTTGTGTTAGTGTTGAAAACCACTTTTCGCACTTGTGTTAGTGTTGAAAAACCACTTTTCGCACTTGTGTTGGTGCAGGAAACCACTTTTGCACTTGTATTAGTGTGGAAAAAACACTTTTTGCACTTGTGATAGTGTTGAAAAACCACTTTTCACACTTGTGTTAGTGTTGAAAAACCACTTTTCGCACTTGTGTTGGTGCAGAAAACCACTTTTGCACTTGTATTAGTGTGGAAAAAACACTTTTTGCACTTGTGATAGTGTTGAAAAACCACTTTTCGCACTTGTGTTAGTGTTGAAAAACCACATTTCGCACTTGTGTTAGTGTTGAAAAACCACTTTTCGCACTTGTGTTGGTGCAGGAAACCACTTTTGCACTTGTGTTATTGTTGAAAAACCGCTTTTCGCACTTGTGTTGGTGCAGGAAACCACTTTTGCACTTGTATTAGTGTGGAAAAAACACTTTTTGCACTTGTGATAGTGTTGAAAAACCACTTTTCGCACTTGTGTTGGTGCAGGAAACCACTTTTGCACTTGTATTAGTGTGGAAAAAACACTTTTTGCACTTGTGATAGTGTGGAAAAACCACTTTTCGCACTTGGGTTAGTGTTGAAAAACCACTTTTCGCACTTGTGTTAGTGTTGAAAAACCACTTTTTGCACTTGTGTTAGTGTTGAAAAACCACTTTTCGCACTTGTGTTGGTGCAGGAAACCACTTTTGCACTTGTATTAGTGTGGAAAAACCACTTTTCGCACTTGTGTTATTGTTGAAAAACCACTTTTCGCACTTGTGTTAGTGTTGAAAAACCACTTTTCGCACTTGTGTTGGTGCAGGAAACCACTTTTGCACTTGTATTAGTGTGGAAAAAACACTTTTTGCACTTGTGATAGTGTTGAAAAACCACTTTTCGCACTTGTGTTAGTGTTGAAAAACCACTTTTCGCACTTGTGTTGGTGCAGAAAACCACTTTTGCACTTGTATTAGTGTGGAAAAAACACTTTTTGCACTTGTGATAGTGTTGAAAAACCACTTTTCGCACTTGTGTTAGTGTTGAAAAACCACTTTTCGCACTTGTGTTAGTGTTGAAAAACCACTTTTCGCACTTGTGTTGGTGCAGGAAACCACTTTTGCACTTGTATTAGTGTGGAAGAAACACTTTTTGCACTTGTGATAGTGTTGAAAAACCACTTTTCGCACTTGTGTTAGTGTTGAAAAAGCACTTTTCACACTTGTGTTGGTGCAGGAAACCACTTTTGCGCTTGTATTAGTGTGGAAAAAACACTTTTCGCACTTGTGTTAGTGTTGAAAAACCACTTTTCGCACTTGTGTTAGTGTTGAAAAACCACTTTTCGCACTTGTGTTGGTGCAGGAAACCACTTTTGCACTTGTATTAGTGTGGAAAAAACACTTTTTGCACTTGTGATAGTGTTGAAAAACCACTTTTCGCACTTGTGTTGGTGCAGGAAACCACTTTTGCACTTGTATTGGTGTGGAAAAACCACTTTTCGCACTTGGGTTAGTGTTGAAAAACCACTTTTCGCACTTGTGTTAGTGTTGAAAAACCACTTTTTGCACTTGTGTTAGTGTTGAAAAACCACTTTTCGCACTTGTGTTGGTGCAGGAAACCACTTTTGCACTTGTATTAGTGTGGGAAAACCACTTTTCGCACGTGTGTTAGTGTTGAAAAACCACTTTTCGCACTTGTGTTAGTGTTGAAAAACCACTTTTCGCACTTGTGTTGGTGCAGGAAACCACTTTTGCACTTGTATTAGTGTGGAAAAAACACTTTTTGCACTTGTGATAGTGTTGAAAAACCACTTTTCGCACTTGTGTTAGTGTTGAAAAACCACTTTTCGCACTTGTGTTGGTGCAGGAAACCACTTTTGCACTTGTATTAGTGTGGAAAAACCACTTTTCGCACTTGTGTTAGTGTTGAAAAACCACTTTTCGCACTTGTGTTAGTGTTGAAAAACCACTTTTCGCACTTGTGTTGGTGCAGGAAACCACTTTTGCACTTGTATTAGTGTGGAAAAAACACTTTTTCCACTTGTGATAGTGTTGAAAAACCACTTTTCGCACCTGTGTTAGTGTTGAAAAACCACTTTTCGCACTTGTGTTAGTGTTGAAAAACCACTTTTCGCACTTGTGTTGGTGCAGAAAACCACTTTTGCACTTGTATTAGTGTGGAAAAAACACTTTTTGCACTTGTGATAGTGTTGAAAAACCACTTTTCGCACTTGTGTTAGTGTTGAAAAACCACTTTTCGCACTTGTGTTAGTGTTGAAAAACCACTTTTCGCACTTGTGTTGGTGCAGGAAACCACTTTTGCACTTGTATTAGTGTGGAAAAAACACTTTTTGCACTTGTGATAGTGTTGAAAAACCACTTTTCGCACTTTTGTTAGTCTTGAAAAAGGACTTTTCGCACTTGTGTTGGTGCAGGAAACCACTTTTGCACTTGTATTAGTATGGAAAAAACACTTTTCGCACTTGTGTTAGTGTTGAAAAACCACTTTTCGCACTTGTGTTAGTGTTGAAAAACCACTTTTCGCACTTGTGTTGGTGCAGGAAACCACTTTTGCACTTGTATTAGTGTGGAAAAAACACTTTTTGCACTTGTGATAGTGTTGAAAAACCACTTTTCGCACTTGTGTTGGTGCAGGAAACCACTTTTGCACTTGTATTAGTGTGGAAAAAACACTTTTCGCACTTGTGTTAGTGTTGAAAAACCACTTTTCGCACTTGTGTTGGTGCAGGAAACCACTTTTGCACTTGTATTAGTGTGGAAAAAACACTTTTTGCACTTGTGATAGTGTTGAAAAACCACTTTTTGCACTTGTGTTAGTGTTGAAAAACCACTTTTCGCACTTGTGTTAGTGTTGAAAAACCACTTTTCACACTTGTGTTGGTGCAGGAAACCACTTTTGCACTTGTATTAGTGTGGAAAAAACACTTTTTGCACTTGTGATAGTGTTGAAAAACCACTTTTCGCACTTGTGTTAGTGTTGAAAAACCACTTTTCGCACTTGTGTTAGTGTTGAAAAACCACTTTTCGCACTTGTGTTGGTGCAGGAAACCACTTTTGCACTTGTATTAGTGTGGAAAAAACACTTTTTGCACTTGTTATAGTGTTGAAAAACCACTTTTCGCACTTGTGTTAGTGTTGAAAAACCACTTTTCGCACTTGTGTTATTGTTGAAAAACCACTTTTCGCACTTGTGTTGGTGCAGGAAACCACTTTTGCACTTGTATTAGTGTGGAAAAAACACTTTTTGCACTTGTGATAGTGTTGAAAACCACTTTTCGCAATTGTGTTAGTGTTGAAAAACCACTTTTCGCACTTGTGTTAGTGTTGAAAAACCACTTTTCGCACTTGTGTTGGTGCAGGAAACCACTTTTGCACTTGTATTAGTGTGGAAAAAACACTTTTTGCACTTGATAGTGTTGAAAAACCACTTTTCACACTTGTGTTAGTGTTGAAAAACCACTTTTCGCACTTGTGTTGGTGCAGGAAACCACTTTTGCACTTGTATTAGTGTGGAAAAACCACTTTTCGCACTTGGGTTAGTGTTGAAAAACCACTTTTCGCACTTGTGTTAGTGTTGAAAACCACTTTTTGCACTTGTGTTAGTGTTGAAAAACCACTTTTCGCACTTGTGTTGGTGCAGGAAACCACTTTTGCACTTGTATTAGTGTGGAAAAACCACTATTCGCACTTGTGTTAGTGTTGAAAACCACTTTTCGCACTTGTGTTAGTGTTGAAAAACCACTTTTCGCACTTGTGTTGGTGCAGGAAACCACTTTTGCACTTGTATTAGTGTGGAAAAAACACTTTTTGCACTTGTGATAGTGTTGAAAAACCACTTTTCACACTTGTGTTAGTGTTGAAAAACCACTTTTCGCACTTGTGTTGGTGCAGAAAACCACTTTTGCACTTGTATTAGTGTGGAAAAAACACTTTTTGCACTTGTGATAGTGTTGAAAAACCACTTTTCGCACTTGTGTTAGTGTTGAAAAACCACATTTCGCACTTGTGTTAGTGTTGAAAAACCACTTTTCGCACTTGTGTTGGTGCAGGAAACCACTTTTGCACTTGTGTTATTGTTGAAAAACCACTTTTCGCACTTGTGTTGGTGCAGGAAACCACTTTTGCACTTGTATTAGTGTGGAAAAAACACTTTTTGCACTTGTGATAGTGTTGAAAAACCACTTTTCGCACTTGTGTTGGTGCAGGAAACCACTTTTGCACTTGTATTAGTGTGGAAAAAACACTTTTTGCACTTGTGATAGTGTGGAAAAACCACTTTTCGCACTTGGGTTAGTGTTGAAAAACCACTTTTCGCACTTGTGTTAGTGTTGAAAAACCACTTTTTGCACTTGTGTTAGTGTTGAAAAACCACTTTTCGCACTTGTGTTGGTGCAGGAAACCACTTTTGCACTTGTATTAGTGTGGAAAAACCACTTTTCGCACTTGTGTTATTGTTGAAAAACCACTTTTCGCACTTGTGTTAGTGTTTAAAAACCACTTTTCGCACTTGTGTTGGTGCAGGAAACCACTTTTGCACTTGTATTAGTGTGGAAAAAACACTTTTTGCACTTGTGATAGTGTTGAAAAACCACTTTTCGCACTTGTGTTAGTGTTGAAAAACCACTTTTCGCACTTGTGTTGGTGCAGAAAACCACTTTTGCACTTGTATTAGTGTGGAAAAAACACTTTTTGCACTTGTGATAGTGTTGAAAAACCACTTTTCGCACTTGTGTTAGTGTTGAAAAACCACTTTTCGCACTTGTGTTAGTGTTGAAAAACCACTTTTCGCACTTGTGTTGGTGCAGGAAACCACTTTTGCACTTGTATTAGTGTGGAAGAAACACTTTTTGCACTTGTGATAGTGTTGAAAAACCACTTTTCGCACTTGTGTTAGTGTTGAAAAAGCACTTTTCACACTTGTGTTGGTGCAGGAAACCACTTTTGCGCTTGTATTAGTGTGGAAAAAACACTTTTCGCACTTGTGTTAGTGTTGAAAAACCACTTTTCGCACTTGTGTTAGTGTTGAAAAACCACTTTTCGCACTTGTGTTGGTGCAGGAAACCACTTTTGCACTTGTATTAGTGTGGAAAAAACACTTTTTGCACTTGTGATAGTGTTGAAAAACCACTTTTCGCACTTGTGTTGGTGCAGGAAACCACTTTTGCACTTGTATTGGTGTGGAAAAACCACTTTTCGCACTTGGGTTAGTGTTGAAAAACCACTTTTCGCACTTGTGTTAGTGTTGAAAAACCACTTTTTGCACTTGTGTTAGTGTTGAAAAACCACTTTTCGCACTTGTGTTGGTGCAGGAAACCACTTTTGCACTTGTATTAGTGTGGGAAAACCACTTTTCGCACTTGTGTTAGTGTTGAAAAACCACTTTTCGCACTTGTGTTAGTGTTGAAAAACCACTTTTCGCACTTGTGTTGGTGCAGGAAACCACTTTTGCACTTGTATTAGTGTGGAAAAAACACTTTTTGCACTTGTGATAGTGTTGAAAAACCACTTTTCGCACTTGTGTTAGTGTTGAAAAACCACTTTTCGCACTTGTGTTGGTGCAGGAAACCACTTTTGCACTTGTATTAGTGTGGAAAAACCACTTTTCGCACTTGTGTTAGTGTTGAAAAACCACTTTTCGCACTTGTGTTAGTGTTGAAAAACCACTTTTCGCACTTGTGTTGGTGCAGGAAACCACTTTTGCACTTGTATTAGTGTGGAAAAAACACTTTTTGCACTTGTGATAGTGTTGAAAAACCACTTTTCGCACTTGTGTTGGTGCAGGAAACCACTTTTGCACTTGTATTAGTGTGGAAAAAACACTTTTCGCACTTGTGTTAGTGTTGAAAAACCACTTTTCGCACTTGTGTTGGTGCAGGAAACCACTTTTGCACTTGTATTAGTGTGGAAAAAACACTTTTTGCACTTGTGATAGTGTTGAAAAACCACTTTTTGCACTTGTGTTAGTGTTGAAAAACCACTTTTCGCACTTGTGTTAGTGTTGAAAAACCACTTTTCACACTTGTGTTGGTGCAGGAAACCACTTTTGCACTTGTATTAGTGTGGAAAAAACACTTTTTGCACTTGTGATAGTGTTGAAAAACCACTTTTCGCACTTGTGTTAGTGTTGAAAAACCACTTTTCGCACTTGTGTTAGTGTTGAAAAACCACTTTTCGCACTTGTGTTGGTGCAGGAAACCACTTTTGCACTTGTATTAGTGTGGAAAAAACACTTTTTGCACTTGTGATAGTGTTGAAAAACCACTTTTCGCACTTGTGTTAGTGTTGAAAACCACTTTTCGCACTTGTGTTATTGTTGAAAAACCACTTTCGCACTTGTGTTGGTGCAGGAAACCACTTTTGCACTTGTATTAGTGTGGAAAAAACACTTTTTGCACTTGTGATAGTGTTGAAAAACCACTTTTCGCAATTGTGTTAGTGTTGAAAAACCACTTTTCGCACTTGTGTTAGTGTTGAAAAACCACTTTTCGCACTTGTGTTGGTGCAGGAAACCACTTTTGCACTTGTATTAGTGTGGAAAAAACACTTTTTGCACTTGATAGTGTTGAAAAACCACTTTTCACACTTGTGTTAGTGTTGAAAAACCACTTTTCGCACTTGTGTTGGTGCAGGAAACCACTTTTGCACTTGTATTAGTGTGGAAAAACCACTTTTCGCACTTGGGTTAGTGTTGAAAAACCACTTTTCGCACTTGTGTTAGTGTTGAAAACCACTTTTTGCACTTGTGTTAGTGTTGAAAAACCACTTTTCGCACTTGTGTTGGTGCAGGAAACCACTTTTGCACTTGTATTAGTGTGGAAAAACCACTTTTCGCACTTGTGTTAGTGTTGAAAACCACTTTTCGCACTTGTGTTAGTGTTGAAAAACCACTTTTCGCACTTGTGTTGGTGCAGGAAACCACTTTTGCACTTGTATTAGTGTGGAAAAAACACTTTTTGCACTTGTGATAGTGTTGAAAAACCACTTTTCACACTTGTGTTAGTGTTGAAAAACCACTTTTCGCACTTGTGTTGGTGCAGAAAACCACTTTTGCACTTGTATTAGTGTGGAAAAAACACTTTTTGCACTTGTGATAGTGTTGAAAAACCACTTTTCGCACTTGTGTTAGTGTTGAAAAACCACTTTTCGCACTTGTGTTAGTGTTGAAAAACCACTTTTCGCACTTGTGTTGGTGCAGGAAACCACTTTTGCACTTGTATTAGTGTGGAAAAACCACTTTTCGCACTTGTGTTAGTGTTGAAAAACCACTTTTCGCACTTGTGTTAGTGTTGAAAAACCACTTTTCGCACTTGTGTTGGTGCAGGAAACCACTTTTGCACTTGTATTAGTGTGGAAAAAACACTTTTTGCACTTCTGATAGTGTTGAAAAACCACTTTTCGCACTTGTGTTAGTGTTGAAAAACAACTTTTCGCACTTGTGTTATTGTTGAAAAACCACTTTTCGCACTTGTGTTGGTGCAGGAAACCACTTTTGCACTTGTATTAGTGTGGAAAAAACACTTTTTGCACTTGTGATAGTGTTGAAAAACCACTTTTTGCAATTGTGTTAGTGTTGAAAAACCACTTTTCGCACTTGTGTTAGTGTTGAAAAACCACTTTTCGCACTTGTGTTGGTGCAGGAAACCACTTTTGCACTTGTATTAGTGTGGAAAAAACACTTTTTGCACTTGATAGTGTTGAAAAACCACTTTTCACACTTGTGTTAGTGTTGAAAAACCACTTTTCGCACTTGTGTTGGTGCAGGAAACCACATTTGCACTTGTATTAGTGTGGAAAAACCACTTTTCACACTTGGGTTAGTGTTGAAAAACCACTTTTCGCACTTGTGTTAGTGTTGAAAACCACTTTTTGCACTTGTGTTAGTGTTGAAAAACCACTTTTCGCACTTGTGTTGGTGCAGGAAACCACTTTTGCACTTGTATTAGTGTGGAAAAACCACTTTTCGCACTTGTGTTAGTGTTGAAAACCACTTTTCGCACTTGTGTTAGTGTTGAAAAACCACTTTTCGCACTTGTGTTGGTGCAGGAAACCACTTTTGCACTTGTATTAGTGTGGAAAAAACACTTTTTGCACTTGTGATAGTGTTGAAAAACCACTTTTCACACTTGTGTTAGTGTTGAAAAACCACTTTTCGCACTTGTGTTGGTGCAGAAAACCACTTTTGCACTTGTATTAGTGTGGAAAAAACACTTTTCGCACTTGTGTTAGTGTTGAAAAACCACTTTTCGCACTTGTGTTAGTGTTGAAAAACCACTTTTCGCACTTGTGTTGGTGCAGGAAACCACTTTTGCACTTGTATTAGTGTGGAAAAAACACTTTTTGCACTTGTGATAGTGTTGAAAAACCACTTTTCGCACTTGTGTTAGTGTTGAAAAACCACTTTTCGCACTTGTGTTATTGTTGAAAAACCACTTTTCGCACTTGTGTTGGTGCAGGAAACCACTTTTGCACTTGTATTAGTGTGGAAAAAACACTTTTTGCACTTGATAGTGTTGAAAAACCACTTTTCACACTTGTGTTAGTGTTGAAAAACCACTTTTCGCACTTGTGTTGGTGCAGGAAACCACTTTTGCACTTGTATTAGTGTGGAAAAACCACTTTTCGCACTTGGGTTAGTGTTGAAAAACCACTTTTCGCACTTGTGTTAGTGTTGAAAACCACTTTTTGCACTTGTGTTAGTGTTGAAAAACCACTTTTCGCACTTGTGTTGGTGCAGGAAACCACTTTTGCACTTGTATTAGTGTGGAAAAACCACTTTTCGCACTTGTGTTAGTGTTGAAAACCACTTTTCGCACTTGTGTTAGTGTTGAAAAACCACTTTTCGCACTTGTGTTGGTGCAGGAAACCACTTTTGCACTTGTATTAGTGTGGAAAAAACACTTTTTGCACTTGTGATAGTGTTGAAAAACCACTTTTCACACTTGTGTTAGTGTTGAAAAACCACTTTTCGCACTTGTGTTGGTGCAGAAAACCACTTTTGCACTTGTATTAGTGTGGAAAAAACACTTTTTGCACTTGTGATAGTGTTGAAAAACCACTTTTCGCACTTGTGTTAGTGTTGAAAAACCACTTTTCGCACTTGTGTTAGTGTTGAAAAACCACTTTTCGCACTTGTGTTGGTGCAGGAAACCACTTTTGCACTTGTATTAGTGTGGAAAAACCACTTTTCGCACTTGTGTTAGTGTTGAAAAACCACTTTTCGCACTTGTGTTAGTGTTGAAAAACCACTTTTCGCACTTGTGTTGGTGCAGGAAACCACTTTTGCACTTGTATTAGTGTGGAAAAAACACGTTTTGCACTTGTGATAGTGTTGAAAAACCACTTTTCGCACTTGTGTTAGTGTTGAAAAACCACTTTTCGCACTTGTGTTGGTGCAGGAAACCACTTTTGCACTTGTATTAGTGTGGAAAAACCACTTTTCGCACTTGTGTTAAGGTTGAAAAATCACTTTTCGCACTTGTGTTAGTGTTGAAAAACCACTTTTCGCACTTGTGTTGGTGCAGGAAACCACTTTTGCACTTGTATTAGTGTGGAAAAAACACTTTTTGCACTTGTGTTAGTGTTGAAAACCACTTTTTGCACTTGTGTTAGTGTTGAAAAACCACTTTTCGCACTTGTGTTGGTGCAGGAAACCACTTTTGCACTTGTATTAGTGTGGAAAAACCACTTTTCGCACTTGTGTTAGTGTTGAAAAACCACTTTTCGCACTTGTGTTAGTGTTGAAAAACCACTTTTCGCACTTGTGTTGGTGCAGGAAACCAATTTTGCACTTGTATTAGTGTGGAAAAAACACTTTTTGCACTTGTGATAGTGTTGAAAAACTACTTTTCGCACTTGTGTTAGTGTTGAAAAACCACTTTTCGCACTTGTGTTGGTGCAGAAAACCACTTTTGCACTTGTATTAGTGTGGAAAAAACACTTTTTGCACTTGTGATAGTGTTGAAAAACCACTTTTCGCACTTGTGTTAGTGTTGAAAAACCACTTTTTGCACTTGTGTTAGTGTTGAAAAACCACTTTTCGCACTTGTGTTGGTGCAGGAAACCACTTTTGCACTTGTATTAGTGTGGAAAAACCACTTTTCGCACATGTGTTAGTGTTGAAAAACCACTTTTCGCACTTGTGTTAGTGTTGAAAAACCACTTTTCGCACTTGTGTTGGTGCAGGAAACCACTTTTGCACTTGTATTAGTGTGGAAAAAACACTTTTTGCACTTGTGATAGTGTTGAAAAACCACTTTTCGCACTTGTGTTAGTGTTGAAAAACCACTTTTCGCACTTGTGTTGGTGCAGGAAACCACTTTTGCACTTGTATTAGTGTGGAAAAACCACTTTTCGCACTTGTGTTAGTGTTGAAAAACCACTTTTCGCACTTGTGTTAGTGTTGAAAAACCACTTTTCGCACTTGTGTTGGTGCAGGAAACCACTTTTGCACTTGTATTAGTGTGGAAAAAATACTTTTTGCACTTGTGATAGTGTTGAAAAACCACTTTTCGCCCCTGTGTTAGTGTTGAAAAACCACTTTTCGCACTTGTGTTAGTGTTGAAAAACCACTTTTCGCACTTGTGTTGGTGCAGAAAACCACTTTTGCACTTGTATTAGTGTGGAAAAAACACTTTTTGCACTTGTGATAGTGTTGAAAAACCACTTTTCGCACTTGTGTTAGTGTTGAAAAACCACTTTTCGCACTTGTGTTAGTGTTGAAAAACCACTTTTCGCACTTGTGTTGGTGCAGGAAACCACTTTTGCACTTGTATTAGTGTGGAAAAAACACTTTTTGCACTTGTGATAGTGTTGAAAAACCACTTTTCGCACGTGTGTTAGTGTTGAAAAAGCACTTTTCGCACTTGTGTTGGTGCAGGAAACCACTTTTGCACTTGTATTAGTGTGGAAAAAACACTTTTCGCACTTGTGTTAGTGTTGAAAAACCACTTTTCGCACTTGTGTTAGTGTTGAAAAACCACTTTTTGCACTTGTGTTGGTGCAGGAAACCACTTTTGCACTTGTATTAGTGTGGAAAAAACACTTTTTGCACTTGTGATAGTGTTGAAAAACCACTTTTCGCACTTGTGTTGGTGCAGGAAACCACTTTTGCACTTGTATTAGTGTGGAAAAAACACTTTTTGCACTTGTGATAGTGTTGAAAAACCACTTTTCGCACTTGTGTTAGTGTTGAAAAACCACTTTTCGCACTTGTGTTGGTGCAGGAAACCACTTTTGCACTTGTATTAGTGTGGAAAAACACTTTTTGCACTTGTGATAGTGTTGAAAAACCACTTTTTGCACTTGTGTTAGTGTTGAAAAACCACTTTTCGCACTTGTGTTAGTGTTGAAAAACCACTTTTCACACTTGTGTTGGTGCAGGAAACCACTTTTGCACTTGTATTAGTGTGGAAAAACCACTTTTCGCACTTGTGTTAGTGTTGAAAAACCACTTTTCGCACTTGTGTTAGTGTTGAAAAACCACTTTTCGCGCTTGTGTTGGTGCAGGAAACCACTTTTGCACTTGTATTAGTGTGGAAAAAACACTTTTTGCACTTGTGATAGTGTTGAAAAACCACTTTTCGCACTTGTGTTAGTGTTGAAAAACCACTCTTCGCACTTGTGTTATTGTTGAAAAACCACTTTTCGCACTTGTGTTGGTGCAAGAAACCACTTTTGCACTTGTATTAGTGTGGAAAAAACACTTTTTGCACTTGTGATAGTGTTGAAAAACCACTTTTCGCACTTGTGTTAGTGTTGAAAAACCACTTTTAGCACTTGTGTTGGTGCAGGACACCACTTTTGCACTTGTATTAGTGTGGAAAAAACACTTTTTGCACGTGTGATAGTGTTGAAAAACCACTTTTCGCACTTGTGTTAGTGTTGAAAAACCACTTTTCGCACTTGTGTTGGTGCAGAAAACCACTTTTGCACTTGTATTAGTGTGGAAAAAACACTTTTCGCACTTGTGTTAGTGTTGAAAAACCACTTTTCGCACTTCTGTTAGTGTTGAAAAACCACTTTTCGCACTTGTGTTGGTGCAGGAAACCACTTTTGCACTTGTATTAGTGTGGAAAAAACACTTTTTGCACTTGTGATAGTGTTGAAAAACCACTTTTCGCACTTGTGTTAGTGTTGAAAAACCACTTTTCGCACTTGTGTTATTGTTGAAAAACCACTTTTCGCACTTGTGTTGGTGCAGGAAACCACTTTTGCACTTGTATTAGTGTGGAAAAAACACTTTTTGCACTTGTGATAGTGTTGAAAAACCACTTTTCGCAATTGTGTTAGTGTTGAAAAACCACTTTTCGCACTTGTGTTAGTGTTGAAAAACCACTTTTCGCACTTGTGTTGGTGCAGGAAACCACTTTTGCACTTGTATTAGTGTGGAAAAAACACTTTTTGCAATTGATAGTGTTGAAAAACCACTTTTCACACTTGTGTTAGTGTTGAAAAACCACTTTTCGCACTTGTGTTGGTGCAGGAAACCACTTTTGCACTTGTATTAGTGTGGAAAAACCACTTTTTGCACTTATGTTAGTGTTGAAAAACCACTTTTCGCACTTGTGTTAGTGTTGAAAACCACTTTTTGCACTTGTGTTAGTGTTGAAAAACCACTTTTCGCAATTGTGTTGGTGCAGGAAACCACTTTTGCACTTGTATTAGTGTGGAAAAACCACTTTTCGCACTTGTGTTAGTGTTGAAAACCACTTTTCGCACTTGTGTTAGTGTTGAAAAACCACTTTTCGCACTTGTGTTGGTGCAGGAAACCACTTTTGCACTTGTATTAGTGTGGAAAAAACACTTTTTGCACTTGTGATAGTCTTGAAAAACCACTTTTCACACTTGTGTTAGTGTTGAAAAACCACTTTTCGCACTTGTGTTGGTGCAGAAAACCACTTTTGCACTTGTATTAGTGTGGAAAAAACACTTTTTGCACTTGTGATAGTGTTGAAAAACCACTTTTCGCACTTGTGTTAGTGTTGAAAAACCACTTTTCGCACTTGTGTTAGTGTTGAAAAACCACTTTTCGCACTTGTGTTAGTGTTGAAAAACCACTTTTCGCACTTGTGTTGCTGCAGGAAACCACTTTTGCACTTGTATTAGTGTGGAAAAACCACTTTTCGCACTTGTGTTAGTGTTGAAAAACCACTTTTCGCACTTGTGTTAGTGTTGAAAAACCACTTTTCGCACTTGTGTTGGTGCAGGAAACCACTTTTGCACTTGTATTAGTGTGGAAAAAACACTTTTTGCACTTGTGATAGTGTTGAAAAACCACTTTTCGCACTTGTGTTAGTGTTGAAAAACCACTTTTCGCACTTGTGTTGGTGCAGGAAACCACTTTTGCACTTGTATTAGTGTGGAAAAACCACTTTTCGCACTTGTGTTAGTGTTGAAAAACCACTTTTCGCACTTGTGTTAGTGTTGAAAAACCACTTTTCGCACTTGTGTTGGTGCAGGAAACCACTTTTGCACTTGTATTAGTGTGGAAAAAACACTTTTTGCACTTGTGTTAGTGTTGAAAACCACTTTTTGCACTTGTGTTAGTGTTGAAAAACCACTTTTCGCACTTGTGTTGGTGCAGGAAACCACTTTTGCACTTGTATTAGTGTGGAAAAACCACTTTTCGCACTTGTGTTAGTGTTGAAAAACCACTTTTCGCACTTGTGTTAGTGTTGAAAAACCACTTTTCATACTTGTGTTGGTGCAGGAAACCACTTTTGCACTTGTATTAGTGTGGAAAAAACACTTTTTGCACTTGTGATAGTGTTGAAAAACCACTTTTCGCACTTGTGTTAGTGTTGAAAAACCACTTTTCGCACTTGTGTTGGTGCAGAAAACCACTTTTGCACTTATATTAGTGTGGAAAAAACACTTTTTGCACTTGTGATAGTGTTGAAAAACCACTTTTCGCACTTGTGTTAGTGTTGAAAAACCACTTTTTGCACTTGTGTTAGTGTTGAAAAACCACTTTTCGCACTTGTGTTGGTGCAGGAAACCACTTTTGCACTTGTATTAGTGTGGAAAAACCACTTTTCGCACTTGTGTTAGTGTTGAAAAACCACTTTTCGCACTTGTGTTAGTTTTGAAAAACCACTTTTCGCACTTGTGTTGGTGCAGGAAACCACTTTTGCACTTGTATTAGTGTGGAAAAAACACTTTTTGCACTTGTGATAGTGTTGAAAAACCACTTTTCGCACTTGTGTTAGTGTTGAAAAACCACTTTTCGCACTTGTGTTGGTGCAGGAAACCACTTTTGCACTTGTATTAGTGTGGAAAAACCACTTTTCGCACTTGTGTTAGTGTTGAAAAACCACTTTTCGCACTTGTGTTAGTGTTGAAAAACCACTTTTCGCACTTGTGTTGGTGCAGGAAACCACTTTTGCACTTGTATTAGTGTGGAAAAAACACTTTTTGCACTTGTGATAGTGTTGAAAAACCACTTTTCGCACCTGTGTTAGTGTTGAAAAACCACTTTTCGCACTTGTGTTAGTGTTGAAAAACCACTTTTCGCACTTGTGTTGGTGCAGAAAACCACTTTTGCACTTGTATTAGTGTGGAAAAAACACTTTTTGCACTTGTGATAGTGTTGAAAAACCACTTTTCGCACTTGTGTTAGTGTTGAAAAACCACTTTTCGCACTTGTGTTAGTGTTGAAAAACCACTTTTCGCACTTGTGTTGGTGCAGGAAACCACTTTTGCACTTGTATTAGTGTGGAAAAAACACTTTTTGCACTTGTGATAGTGTTGAAAAACCACTTTTCGCACTTGTGTTAGTGTTGAAAAAGCACTTTTCGCACTTGTGTTGGTGCAGGAAACCACTTTTGCACTTGTATTAGTGTGGAAAAAACACTTTTCGCACTTGTGTTAGTGTTGAAAAACCACTTTTCGCACTTGTGTTAGTGTTGAAAAACCACTTTTCGCACTTGTGTTGGTGCAGGAAATCACTTTTGCACTTGTATTAGTGTGGAAAAAACACTTTTTGCACTTGTGATAGTGTTGAAAAACCACTTTTCGCACTTGTGTTGATGCAGGAAACCACTTTTGCACTTGTATTAGTGTGGAAAAAACACTTTTTGCACTTGTGATAGTGTTGAAAAACCACTTTTCGCACTTGTGTTAGTGTTGAAAAACCACTTTTCGCACTTGTGTTGGTGCAGGAAACCACTTTTGCACTTATATTAGTGTGGAAAAAACACTTTTTGCACTTCTGATAGTGTTGAAAAACCACTTTTTGCACTTGTGTTAGTGTTGAAAAACCACTTTTCGCACTTGTGTTAGTGTTGAAAAACCACTTTTCACACTTGTGTTGGTGCAGGAAACCACTTTTGCACTTGTATTAGTGTGGAAAAAACACTTTTTGCACTTGTGATAGTGTGGAAAAACCACTTTTCGCACTTGTGTTAGTGTTGAAAAACCACTTTTCGCACTTGTGTTAGTGTTGAAAAACCACTTTTCGTGCTTGTGTTGGTGCAGGAAACCACTTTTGCACTTGTATTAGTGTGGAAAAAACACTTTTTGCACTTGTGATAGTGTTGAAAAACCACTTTTCGCACTTGTGTTCGTGTTGAAAAACCACTTTTCGCACTTGTGTTATTGTTGAAAAACCACTTTTCGCACTTGTGTTGGTGCAAGAAACCACTTTTGCACTTGTATTAGTGTGGAAAAAACACTTTTTGCGCTTGTGATAGTGTTGAAAAACCACTTTTCGCACTTGTGTTAGTGTTGAAAAACCACTTTTCGCACTTGTGTTGGTGCAGGAAACCACTTTTGCACTTGTATTAGTGTGGAAAAAACACTTTTCGCACTTGGGTTAGTGTTGAAAAACCACTTTTCGCACTTGTGTTAGTGTTGAAAACCACTTTTTGCACTTGTGTTAGTGTTGAAAAACCACTTTTCGCACTTGTGTTGGTGCAGGAAACCACTTTTGCACTTGTATTAGTGTGGAAAAACCACTTTTCGCACTTGTGTTAGTGTTGAAAACCACTTTTCGCACTTGTGTTAGTGTTGAAAAACCACTTTTCGCACTTGTGTTGGTGCAGGAAACCACTTTTGCACTTGTATTAGTGTGGAAAAAACACTTTTTGCACTTGTGATAGTGTTGAAAAACCACTTTTCACACTTGTGTTAGAGTTGAAAAACCACTTTTCGCACTTGTGTTGGTGCAGAAAACCACTTTTGCACTTGTATTAGTGTGGAAAAAACACTTTTTGCACTTGTGATAGTGTTGAAAAACCACTTTTCGCACTTGTGTTAGTGTTGAAAAACCACTTTTCGCACTTGTGTTAGTGTTGAAAAACCACTTTTCGCACTTGTGTTGGTGCAGGAAACCACTTTTGCACTTGTATTAGTGTGGAAAAACCACTTTTCGCACTTGTGTTAGTGTTGAAAAACCACTTTTCGCACTTGTGTTAGTGTTGAAAAACCACTTTTCGCACTTGTGTTGGTGCAGGAAACCACTTTTGCACTTGTATTAGTGTGGAAAAAACACTTTTTGCACTTCTGATAGTGTTGAAAAACCACTTTTCGCACTTGTGTTAGTGTTGAAAAACCACTTTTCGCACTTGTGTTATTGTTGAAAAACCACTTTTCGCACTTGTGTTGGTGCAGGAAACCACTTTTGCACTTGTATTAGTGTGGAAAAAACACTTTTTGCACTTGTGATAGTGTTGAAAAACCACTTTTCGCAATTGTGTTAGTGTTGAAAAACCACTTTTCGCACTTGTGTTAGTGTTGAAAAACCACTTTTCGCACTTGTGTTGGTGCAGGAAACCACTTTTGCACTTGTATTAGTGTGGAAAAAACACTTTTTGCACTTGATAGTGTTGAAAAACCACTTTTCACACTTGTGTTAGTGTTGAAAAACCACTTTTCGCACTTGTGTTGGTGCAGGAAACCACTTTTGCACTTGTATTAGTGTGGAAAAACCACTTTTCGCACTTGGGTTAGTGTTGAAAAACCACTTTTCGCACTTGTGTTAGTGTTGAAAACCACTTTTTGCACTTGTGTTAGTGTTGAAAAACCACTTTTCGCACTTGTGTTGGTGCAGGAAACCACTTTTGCACTTGTATTAGTGTGGAAAAACCACTTTTCGCACTTGTGTTAGTGTTGAAAACCACTTTTCGCACTTGTGTTAGTGTTGAAAAACCACTTTTCGCACTTGTGTTGGTGCAGGAAACCACTTTTGCACTTGTATTAGTGTGGAAAAAACACTTTTTGCACTTGTGATAGTGTTGAAAAACCACTTTTCACACTTGTGTTAGTGTTGAAAAACCACATTTCGCACTTGTGTTGGTGCAGAAAACCACTTTTGCACTTGTATTAGTGTGGAAAAAACACTTTTCGCACTTGTGTTAGTGTTGAAAAACCACTTTTCGCACTTGTGTTAGTGTTGAAAAACCACTTTTCGCACTTGTGTTGGTGCAGGAAACCACTTTTGCACTTGTATTAGTGTGGAAAAAACACTTTTTGCACTTGTGATAGTGTTGAAAAACCACTTTTCGCACTTGTGTTAGTGTTGAAAAACCACTTTTCGCACTTGTGTTATTGTTGAAAAACCACTTTTCGCACTTGTGTTGGTGCAGGAAACCACTTTTGCACTTGTATTAGTGTGGAAAAAACACTTTTTGCACTTGATAGTGTTGAAAAACCACTTTTCACACTTGTGTTAGTGTTGAAAAACCACTTTTCGCACTTGTGTTGGTGCAGGAAACCACTTTTGCACTTGTATTAGTGTGGAAAAACCACTTTTCGCACTTGGGTTAGTGTTGAAAAACCACTTTTCGCACTTGTGTTAGTGTTGAAAACCACTTTTTGCACTTGTGTTAGTGTTGAAAAACCACTTTTCGCACTTGTGTTGGTGCAGGAAACCACTTTTGCACTTGTATTAGTGTGGAAAAACCACTTTTCGCACTTGTGTTAGTGTTGAAAACCACTTTTCGCACTTGTGTTAGTGTTGAAAAACCACTTTTCGCACTTGTGTTGGTGCAGGAAACCACTTTTGCACTTGTATTAGTGTGGAAAAAACACTTTTTGCACTTGTGATAGTGTTGAAAAACCACTTTTCACACTTGTGTTAGTGTTGAAAAACCACTTTTCGCACTTGTGTTGGTGCAGAAAACCACTTTTGCACTTGTATTAGTGTGGAAAAAACACTTTTTGCACTTGTGATAGTGTTGAAAAACCACTTTTCGCACTTGTGTTAGTGTTGAAAAACCACTTTTCGCACTTGTGTTAGTGTTGAAAAACCACTTTTCGCACTTGTGTTGGTGCAGGAAACCACTTTTGCACTTGTATTAGTGTGGAAAAACCACTTTTCGCACTTGTGTTAGTGTTGAAAAACCACTTTTCGCACTTGTGTTAGTGTTGAAAAACCACTTTTCGCACTTGTGTTGGTGCAGGAAACCACTTTTGCACTTGTATTAGTGTGGAAAAAACACGTTTTGCACTTGTGATAGTGTTGAAAAACCACTTTTCGCACTTGTGTTAGTGTTGAAAAACCACTTTTCGCACTTGTGTTGGTGCAGGAAACCACTTTTGCACTTGTATTAGTGTGGAAAAACCACTTTTCGCACTTGTGTTAAGGTTGAAAAATCACTTTTCGCACTTGTGTTAGTGTTGAAAAACCACTTTTCGCACTTGTGTTGGTGCAGGAAACCACTTTTGCACTTGTATTAGTGTGGAAAAAACACTTTTTGCACTTGTGTTAGTGTTGAAAACCACTTTTTGCACTTGTGTTAGTGTTGAAAAACCACTTTTCGCACTTGTGTTGGTGCAGGAAACCACTTTTGCACTTGTATTAGTGTGGAAAAACCACTTTTCGCACTTGTGTTAGTGTTGAAAAACCACTTTTCGCACTTGTGTTAGTGTTGAAAAACCACTTTTCGCACTTGTGTTGGTGCAGGAAACCACTTTTGCACTTGTATTAGTGTGGAAAAAACACTTTTTGCACTTGTGATAGTGTTGAAAAACTACTTTTCGCACTTGTGTTAGTGTTGAAAAACCACTTTTCGCACTTGTGTTGGTGCAGAAAACCACTTTTGCACTTGTATTAGTGTGGAAAAAACACTTTTTGCACTTGTAATAGTGTTGAAAAACCACTTTTCGCACTTGTGTTAGTGTTGAAAAACCACTTTTTGCACTTGTGTTAGTGTTGAAAAACCACTTTTCGCACTTGTGTTGGTGCAGGAAACCACTTTTGCACTTGTATTAGTGTGGAAAAACCACTTTTCGCACATGTGTTAGTGTTGAAAAACCACTTTTCGCACTTGTGTTAGTGTTGAAAAACCACTTTTCGCACTTGTGTTGGTGCAGGAAACCACTTTTGCACTTGTATTAGTGTGGAAAAAACACTTTTTGCACTTGTGATAGTGTTGAAAAACCACTTTTCGCACTTGTGTTAGTGTTGAAAAAGCACTTTTCGCACTTGTGTTGGTGCAGGAAACCACTTTTGCACTTGTATTAGTGTGGAAAAAACACTTTTCGCACTTGTGTTAGTGTTGAAAAACCACTTTTCGCACTTGTGTTAGTGTTGAAAAACCACTTTTTGCACTTGTGTTGGTGCAGGAAACCACTTTTGCACTTGTATTAGTGTGGAAAAAACACTTTTTGCACTTGTGATAGTGTTGAAAAACCACTTTTCGCACTTGTGTTGGTGCAGGAAACCACTTTTGCACTTGTATTAGTGTGGAAAAAACACTTTTTGCACTTGTGATAGTGTTGAAAAACCACTTTTCGCACTTGTGTTAGTGTTGAAAAACCACTTTTCGCACTTGTGTTGGTGCAGGAAACCACTTTTGCACTTGTATTAGTGTGGAAAAACACTTTTTGCACTTGTGATAGTGTTGAAAAACCACTTTTTGCACTTGTGTTAGTGTTGAAAAACCACTTTTCGCACTTGTGTTAGTGTTGAAAAACCACTTTTCACACTTGTGTTGGTGCAGGAAACCACTTTTGCACTTGTATTAGTGTGGAAAAACCACTTTTCGCACTTGTGTTAGTGTTGAAAAACCACTTTTCGCACTTGTGTTAGTGTTGAAAAACCACTTTTCGCGCTTGTGTTGGTGCAGGAAACCACTTTTGCACTTGTATTAGTGTGGAAAAAACACTTTTTGCACTTGTGATAGTGTTGAAAAACCACTTTTCGCACTTGTGTTAGTGTTGAAAAACCACTCTTCGCACTTGTGTTATTGTTGAAAAACCACTTTTCGCACTTGTGTTGGTGCAAGAAACCACTTTTGCACTTGTATTAGTGTGGAAAAAACACTTTTTGCACTTGTGATAGTGTTGAAAAACCACTTTTCGCACTTGTGTTAGTGTTGAAAAACCACTTTTAGCACTTGTGTTGGTGCAGGAAACCACTTTTGCACTTGTATTAGTGTGGAAAAAACACTTTTTGCACGTGTGATAGTGTTGAAAAACCACTTTTCGCACTTGTGTTAGTGTTGAAAAACCACTTTTCGCACTTGTGTTGGTGCAGAAAACCACTTTTGCACTTGTATTAGTGTGGAAAAAACACTTTTCGCACTTGTGTTAGTGTTGAAAAACCACTTTTCGCACTTCTGTTAGTGTTGAAAAACCACTTTTCGCACTTGTGTTGGTGCAGGAAACCACTTTTGCACTTGTATTAGTGTGGAAAAAACACTTTTTGCACTTGTGATAGTGTTGAAAAACCACTTTTCGCACTTGTGTTAGTGTTGAAAAACCACTTTTCGCACTTGTGTTATTGTTGAAAAACCACTTTTCGCACTTGTGTTGGTGCAGGAAACCACTTTTGCACTTGTATTAGTGTGGAAAAAACACTTTTTGCACTTGTGATAGTGTTGAAAAACCACTTTTCGCAATTGTGTTAGTGTTGAAAAACCACTTTTCGCACTTGTGTTAGTGTTGAAAAACCACTTTTCGCACTTGTGTTGGTGCAGGAAACCACTTTTGCACTTGTATTAGTGTGGAAAAAACACTTTTTGCAATTGATAGTGTTGAAAAACCACTTTTCACACTTGTGTTAGTGTTGAAAAACCACTTTTCGCACTTGTGTTGGTGCAGGAAACCACTTTTGCACTTGTATTAGTGTGGAAAAACCACTTTTTGCACTTATGTTAGTGTTGAAAAACCACTTTTCGCACTTGTGTTAGTGTTGAAAACCACTTTTTGCACTTGTGTTAGTGTTGAAAAACCACTTTTCGCAATTGTGTTGGTGCAGGAAACCACTTTTGCACTTGTATTAGTGTGGAAAAACCACTTTTCGCACTTGTGTTAGTGTTGAAAACCACTTTTCGCACTTGTGTTAGTGTTGAAAAACCACTTTTCGCACTTGTGTTGGTGCAGGAAACCACTTTTGCACTTGTATTAGTGTGGAAAAAACACTTTTTGCACTTGTGATAGTCTTGAAAAACCACTTTTCACACTTGTGTTAGTGTTGAAAAACCACTTTTCGCACTTGTGTTGGTGCAGAAAACCACTTTTGCACTTGTATTAGTGTGGAAAAAACACTTTTTGCACTTGTGATAGTGTTGAAAAACCACTTTTCGCACTTGTGTTAGTGTTGAAAAACCACTTTTCGCACTTGTGTTAGTGTTGAAAAACCACTTTTCGCACTTGTGTTAGTGTTGAAAAACCACTTTTCGCACTTGTGTTGCTGCAGGAAACCACTTTTGCACTTGTATTAGTGTGGAAAAAACCACTTTTCGCACTTGTGTTAGTGTTGAAAAACCACTTTTCGCACTTGTGTTAGTGTTGAAAAACCACTTTTCGCACTTGTGTTGGTGCAGGAAACCACTTTTGCACTTGTATTAGTGTGGAAAAAACACTTTTTGCACTTGTGATAGTGTTGAAAAACCACTTTTCGCACTTGTGTTAGTGTTGAAAAACCACTTTTCGCACTTGTGTTTGTGCAGGAAACCACTTTTGCACTTGTATTAGTGTGGAAAAACCACTTTTCGCACTTGTGTTAGTGTTGAAAAACCACTTTTCGCACTTGTGTTAGTGTTGAAAAACCACTTTTCGCACTTGTGTTGGTGCAGGAAACCACTTTTGCACTTGTATTAGTGTGGAAAAAACACTTTTTGCACTTGTGTTAGTGTTGAAAACCACTTTTTGCACTTGTGTTAGTGTTGAAAAACCACTTTTCGCACTTGTGTTGGTGCAGGAAACCACTTTTGCACTTGTATTAGTGTGGAAAAACCACTTTTCGCACTTGTGTTAGTGTTGAAAAACCACTTTTCGCACTTGTGTTAGTGTTGAAAAACCACTTTTCATACTTGTGTTGGTGCAGGAAACCACTTTTGCACTTGTATTAGTGTGGAAAAAACACTTTTTGCACTTGTGATAGTGTTGAAAAACCACTTTTCGCACTTGTGTTAGTGTTGAAAAACCACTTTTCGCACTTGTGTTGGTGCAGAAAACCACTTTTGCACTTGTATTAGTGTGGAAAAAACACTTTTTGCACTTGTGATAGTGTTGAAAAACCACTTTTCGCACTTGTGTTAGTGTTGAAAAACCACTTTTTGCACTTGTGTTAGTGTTGAAAAACCACTTTTCGCACTTGTGTTGGTGCAGGAAACCACTTTTGCACTTGTATTAGTGTGGAAAAACCACTTTTCGCACTTGTGTTAGTGTTGAAAAACCACTTTTCGCACTTGTGTTAGTTTTGAAAAACCACTTTTCGCACTTGTGTTGGTGCAGGAAACCACTTTTGCACTTGTATTTGTGGAAAAAACACTTTTTGCACTTGTGATAGTGTTGAAAAACCACTTTTCGCACTTGTGTTAGTGTTGAAAAACCACTTTTCGCACTTGTGTTGGTGCAGGAAACCACTTTTGCACTTGTATTAGTGTGGAAAAACCACTTTTCGCACTTGTGTTAGTGTTGAAAAACCACTTTTCGCACTTGTGTTAGTGTTGAAAAACCACTTTTCGCACTTGTGTTGGTGCAGGAAACCACTTTTGCACTTGTATTAGTGTGGAAAAAACACTTTTTGCACTTGTGATAGTGTTGAAAAACCACTTTTCGCACCTGTGTTAGTGTTGAAAAACCACTTTTCGCACTTGTGTTAGTGTTGAAAAACCACTTTTCGCACTTGTGTTGGTGCAGAAAACCACTTTTGCACTTGTATTAGTGTGGAAAAAACACTTTTTGCACTTGTGATAGTGTTGAAAAACCACTTTTCGCACTTGTGTTAGTGTTGAAAAACCACTTTTCGCACTTGTGTTAGTGTTGAAAAACCACTTTTCGCACTTGTGTTGGTGCAGGAAACCACTTTTGCACTTGTATTAGTGTGGAAAAAACACTTTTTGCACTTGTGATAGTGTTGAAAAACCACTTTTCGCACTTGTGTTAGTGTTGAAAAAGCACTTTTCGCACTTGTGTTGGTGCAGGAAACCACTTTTGCACTTGTATTAGTGTGGAAAAAACACTTTTCGCACTTGTGTTAGTGTTGAAAAACCACTTTTCGCACTTGTGTTAGTGTTGAAAAACCACTTTTCGCACTTGTGTTGGTGCAGGAAATCACTTTTGCACTTGTATTAGTGTGGAAAAAACACTTTTTGCACTTGTGATAGTGTTGAAAAACCACTTTTTGCACTTGTGTTGATGCAGGAAACCACTTTTGCACTTGTATTAGTGTGGAAAAAACACTTTTTGCACTTGTGATAGTGTTGAAAAACCACTTTTCGCACTTGTGTTAGTGTTGAAAAACCACTTTTCGCACTTGTGTTGGTGCAGGAAACCACTTTTGCACTTGTATTAGTGTGGAAAAAACACTTTTTGCACTTCTGATAGTGTTGAAAAACCACTTTTTGCACTTGTGTTAGTGTTGAAAAACCACTTTTCGCACTTGTGTTAGTGTTGAAAAACCACTTTTCACACTTGTGTTGGTGCAGGAAACCACTTTTGCACTTGTATAAGTGTGGAAAAAACACTTTTTGCACTTGTGATAGTGTGGAAAAACCACTTTTCGCACTTGTGTTAGTGTTGAAAAACCACTTTTCGCACTTGTGTTAGTGTTGAAAAACCACTTTTCGTGCTTGTGTTGGTGCAGGAAACCACTTTTGCACTTGTATTAGTGTGGAAAAAACACTTTTTGCACTTGTGATAGTGTTGAAAAACCACTTTTCGCACTTGTGTTCGTGTTGAAAAACCACTTTTCGCACTTGTGTTATTGTTGAAAAACCACTTTTCGCACTTGTGTTGGTGCAAGAAACCACTTTTGCACTTGTATTAGTGTGGAAAAAACACTTTTTGCGCTTGTGATAGTGTTGAAAAACCACTTTTCGCACTTGTGTTAGTGTTGAAAAACCACTTTTAGCACTTGTGTTGGTGCAGGAAACCACTTTTGCACTTGTATTAGTGTGGAAAAAACACTTTTCGCACTTGTGTTAGTGTTGAAAAACCACTTTTCGCACTTGTGTTAGTGTTGAAAAACCACTTTTCGCACTTGTGTTGGTGCAGGAAACCACGTTTGCACTTGTATTAGTGTGGCAAAACCACTATTCGCACTTGTGTTAGTGTTGAAAAACCACTTTTCGCACTTGTGTTAGTGTTGAAAAACCACTTTTCGCACTTGTGTTGGTGCAGGAAACCACTTTTGCACTTGTATTAGTGTGGAAAAAACACTTTTTGCACTTGTGATAGTGTTGAAAAACCACTTTTCACACTTGTGTTAGTGTTGAAAAACCACTTTTCGCACTTGTGTTGGTGCAGGAAACCACTTTTGCACTTGTATTAGTGTGGAAAAACCACACTAATACAGTGTTGGTGCGTGTTGGTGCAGGAAACCACTTTTGCACTTGTATTAGTGTGGAAAAACCACTTTTCGTGAGTGTTGGTGCAGGAAACCACATTTGCACTTGTATTAGTGTGGAAAAACCACTTTTCGCACTTGGGTTAGTGTTGAAAAACCACTTTTCGCACTTGTGTTAGTGTTGAAAAACCACTTTTTGCAGTTGTGTTAGTGTTGAAAAACCACTTTTCGCACTTGTGTTGGTGCAGGAAACCACTTTTGCACTTGTATTAGTGTGGAAAAACCACTTTTCGCACTTGTGTTAGTGTTGAAAAACCACTTTTCGCACTTGTGTTGGTGCAGAAAACCACTTTTGCACTTGTATTAGTGTGGAAAAAACACTTTTCGCACTTGTGTTAGTGTTGAAAAACCACTTTTCGCACTTCTGTTAGTGTTGAAAAACCACTTTTCGCACTTGTGTTGGTGCAGGAAACCACTTTTGCACTTGTATTAGTGTGGAAAAAACACTTTTTGCACTTGTGATAGTGTTGAAAAACCACTTTTCGCACTTGTGTTAGTGTTGAAAAACCACTTTTCGCACTTGTGTTATTGTTGAAAAACCACTTTTCGCACTTGTGTTGGTGCAGGAAACCACTTTTGCACTTGTATTAGTGTGGAAAAAACACTTTTTGCACTTGTGATAGTGTTGAAAAACCACTTTTCGCAATTGTGTTAGTGTTGAAAAACCACTTTTCGCACTTGTGTTAGTGTTGAAAAACCACTTTTCGCACTTGTGTTGGTGCAGGAAACCACTTTTGCACTTGTATTAGTGTGGAAAAAACACTTTTTGCAATTGATAGTGTTGAAAAACCACTTTTCACACTTGTGTTAGTGTTGAAAAACCACTTTTCGCACTTGTGTTGGTGCAGGAAACCACTTTTGCACTTGTATTAGTGTGGAAAAACCACTTTTCGCACTTATGTTAGTGTTGAAAAACCACTTTTCGCACTTGTGTTAGTGTTGAAAACCACTTTTTGCACTTGTGTTAGTGTTGAAAAACCACTTTTCGCAATTGTGTTGGTGCAGGAAACCACTTTTGCACTTGTATTAGTGTGGAAAAACCACTTTTCGCACTTGTGTTAGTGTTGAAAACCACTTTTCGCACTTGTGTTAGTGTTGAAAAACCACTTTTCGCACTTGTGTTGGTGCAGGAAACCACTTTTGCACTTGTATTAGTGTGGAAAAAACACTTTTTGCACTTGTGATAGTCTTGAAAAACCACTTTTCACACTTGTGTTAGTGTTGAAAAACCACTTTTCGCACTTGTGTTGGTGCAGAAAACCACTTTTGCACTTGTATTAGTGTGGAAAAAACACTTTTTGCACTTGTGATAGTGTTGAAAAACCACTTTTCGCACTTGTGTTAGTGTTGAAAAACCACTTTTCGCACTTGTGTTAGTGTTGAAAAACCACTTTTCGCACTTGTGTTAGTGTTGAAAAACCACTTTTCGCACTTGTGTTGCTGCAGGAAACCACTTTTGCACTTGTATTAGTGTGGAAAAAACACTTTTCGCACTTGTGTTAGTGTTGAAAAACCACTTTTCGCACTTGTGTTAGTGTTGAAAAACCACTTTTCGCACTTGTGTTGGTGCAGGAAACCACTTTTGCACTTGTATTAGTGTGGAAAAAACACTTTTTGCACTTGTGATAGTGTTGAAAAACCACTTTTCGCACTTGTGTTAGTGTTGAAAAAGCACTTTTCGCACTTGTGTTGGTGCAGGAAACCACTTTTGCACTTGTATTAGTGTGGAAAAAACACTTTTCGCACTTGTGTTAGTGTTGAAAAACCACTTTTCGCACTTGTGTTAGTGTTGAAAAACCACTTTTCGCACTTGTGTTGGTGCAGGAAATCACTTTTGCACTTGTATTAGTGTGGAAAAAACACTTTTTGCACTTGTGATAGTGTTGAAAAACCACTTTTCGCACTTGTGTTGATGCAGGAAACCACTTTTGCACTTGTATTAGTGTGGAAAAAACACTTTTTGCACTTGTGATAGTGTTGAAAAACCACTTTTCGCACTTGTGTTAGTGTTGAAAAACCACTTTTCGCACTTGTGTTGGTGCAGGAAACCACTTTTGCACTTGTATTAGTGTGGAAAAAACACTTTTTGCACTTGTGATAGTGTTGAAAAACCACTTTTTGCACTTGTGTTAGTGTTGAAAAACCACTTTTCGCACTTGTGTTAGTGTTGAAAAACCACTTTTCACACTTGTGTTGGTGCAGGAAACCACTTTTGCACTTGTATTAGTGTGGAAAAAACACTTTTTGCACTTGTGATAGTGTGGAAAAACCACTTTTCGCACTTGTGTTAGTGTTGAAAAACCACTTTTCGCACTTGTGTTAGTGTTGAAAAACCACTTTTCGTGCTTGTGTTGGTGCAGGAAACCACTTTTGCACTTGTATTAGTGTGGAAAAAACACTTTTTGCACTTGTGATAGTGTTGAAAAACCACTTTTCGCACTTGTGTTAGTGTTGAAAAACCACTTTTCGCACTTGTGTTATTGTTGAAAAACCACTTTTCGCACTTGTGTTGGTGCAAGAAACCACTTTTGCACTTGTATTAGTGTGGAAAAAACACTTTTTGCGCTTGTGATAGTGTTGAAAAACCACTTTTCGCACTTGTGTTAGTGTTGAAAAACCACTTTTAGCACTTGTGTTGGTGCAGGAAACCACTTTTGCACTTGTATTAGTGTGGAAAAAACACTTTTCGCACTTGTGTTAGTGTTGAAAAACCACTTTTCGCACTTGTGTTAGTGTTGAAAAACCACTTTTCGCACTTGTGTTGGTGCAGGAAACCACTTTTGCACTTGTATTAGTGTGGAAAAACCACTATTCGCACTTGTGTTAGTGTTGAAAAACCACTTTTCGCACTTGTGTTAGTGTTGAAAAACCACTTTTCGCACTTGTGTTGGTGCAGGAAACCACTTTTGTACTTGTATTAGTGTGGAAAAAACACTTTTTGCACTTGTGATAGTGTTGAAAAACCACTTTTCACACTTGTGTTAGTGTTGAAAAACCACTTTTCGCACTTGTGTTGGTGCAGGAAACCACTTTTGCACTTGTATTAGTGTGGAAAATCCACACTAATACAGTGTTGGTGCGTGTTGGTGCAGGAAACCACTTTTGCACTTGTATTAGTGTGGAAAAACCACTTTTCGTGAGTGTTGGTGCAGGAAACCACTTTTGCACTTGTATTAGTGTGGAAAAACCACTTTTCGCACTTGGGTTAGTATTGAAAAACCACTTTTCGCACTTGTGTTAGTGTTGAAAAACCACTTTTTGCAGTTGTGTTAGTGTTGAAAAACCACTTTTCGCACTTGTGTTGGTGCAGGAAACCACTTTTGCACTTGTATTAGTGTGGAAAAACCACTTTTCGCACTTGTGTTAGTGTTGAAAAACCACTTTTCGCACTTGTGTTGGTGCAGAAAACCACTTTTGCACTTGTATTAGTGTGGAAAAAACACTTTTCGCACTTGTGTTAGTGTTGAAAAACCACTTTTCGCACTTCTGTTAGTGTTGAAAAACCACTTTTCGCACTTGTGTTGGTGCAGGAAACCACTTTTGCACTTGTATTAGTGTGGAAAAAACACTTTTTGCACTTGTGATAGTGTTGAAAAACCACTTTTCGCACTTGTGTTAGTGTTGAAAAACCACTTTTCGCACTTGTGTTATTGTTGAAAAACCACTTTTCGCACTTGTGTTAGTGTTGAAAAACCACTTTTCGCACTTGTGTTATTGTTGAAAAACCACTTTTCGCACTTGTGTTAGTGTTGAAAAAGCATTTTTCGCACTTGTGTTGGTGCAGGAAACCACTTTTGCACTTGTATTAGTGTGGAAAAAACACTTTTCGCACTTGTGTTAGTGTTGAAAAACCACTTTTCGCACTTGTGTTAGTGTTGAAAAACCACTTTTCGCACTTGTGTTGGTGCAGGAAATCACTTTTGCACTTGTATTAGTGTGGAAAAAACACTTTTTGCACTTGTGATAGTGTTGAAAAACCACTTTTCGCACTTGTGTTGATGCAGGAAACCACTTTTGCACTTGTATTAGTGTGGAAAAAACACTTTTTGCACTTGTGATAGTGTTGAAAAACCACTTTTCGCACTTGTGTTAGTGTTGAAAAACCACTTTTCGCACTTGTGTTGGTGCAGGAAACCACTTTTGCACTTGTATTAGTGTGGAAAAAACACTTTTTGCACTTGTGATAGTGTTGAAAAACCACTTTTTGCACTTGTGTTAGTGTTGAAAAACCACTTTTCGCACTTGTGTTAGTGTTGAAAAACCACTTTTCACACTTGTGTTGGTGCAGGAAACCACTTTTGCACTTGTATTAGTGTGGAAAAAACACTTTTTGCACTTGTGATAGTGTGGAAAAACCACTTTTCGCACTTGTGTTAGTGTTGAAAAACCACTTTTCGCACTTGTGTTAGTGTTGAAAAACCACTTTTCGTGCTTGTGTTGGTGCAGGAAACCACTTTTGCACTTGTATTAGTGTGGAAAAAACACTTTTTGCACTTGTGATAGTGTTGAAAAACCACTTTTCGCACTTGTGTTAGTGTTGAAAAACCACTTTTCGCACTTGTGTTATTGTTGAAAAACCACTTTTCGCACTTGTGTTGGTGCAAGAAACCACTTTTGCACTTGTATTAGTGTGGAAAAAACACTTTTTGCGCTTGTGATAGTGTTGAAAAACCACTTTTCGCACTTGTGTTAGTGTTGAAAAACCACTTTTAGCACTTGTGTTGGTGCAGGAAACCACTTTTGCACTTGTATTAGTGTGGAAAAAACACTTTTCGCACTTGTGTTAGTGTTGAAAAACCACTTTTCGCACTTGTGTTAGTGTTGAAAAACCACTTTTCGCACTTGTGTTGGTGCAGGAAACCACTTTTGCACTTGTATTAGTGTGGAAAAACCACTATTCGCACTTGTGTTAGTGTTGAAAAACCACTTTTCGCACTTGTGTTAGTGTTGAAAAACCACTTTTCGCACTTGTGTTGGTGCAGGAAACCACTTTTGTACTTGTATTAGTGTGGAAAAAACACTTTTTGCACTTGTGATAGTGTTGAAAAACCACTTTTCACACTTGTGTTAGTGTTGAAAAACCACTTTTCGCACTTGTGTTGGTGCAGGAAACCACTTTTGCACTTGTATTAGTGTGGAAAATCCACACTAATACAGTGTTGGTGCGTGTTGGTGCAGGAAACCACTTTTGCACTTGTATTAGTGTGGAAAAACCACTTTTCGTGAGTGTTGGTGCAGGAAACCACTTTTGCACTTGTATTAGTGTGGAAAAACCACTTTTCGCACTTGGGTTAGTATTGAAAAACCACTTTTCGCACTTGTGTTAGTGTTGAAAAACCACTTTTTGCAGTTGTGTTAGTGTTGAAAAACCACTTTTCGCACTTGTGTTGGTGCAGGAAACCACTTTTGCACTTGTATTAGTGTGGAAAAACCACTTTTCGCACTTGTGTTAGTGTTGAAAAACCACTTTTCGCACTTGTGTTGGTGCAGAAAACCACTTTTGCACTTGTATTAGTGTGGAAAAAACACTTTTCGCACTTGTGTTAGTGTTGAAAAACCACTTTTCGCACTTCTGTTAGTGTTGAAAAACCACTTTTCGCACTTGTGTTGGTGCAGGAAACCACTTTTGCACTTGTATTAGTGTGGAAAAAACACTTTTTGCACTTGTGATAGTGTTGAAAAACCACTTTTCGCACTTGTGTTAGTGTTGAAAAACCACTTTTCGCACTTGTGTTATTGTTGAAAAACCACTTTTCGCACTTGTGTTAGTGTTGAAAAACCACTTTTCGCACTTGTGTTATTGTTGAAAAACCACTTTTCGCACTTGTGTTAGTGTTGAAAAAGCATTTTTCGCACTTGTGTTGGTGCAGGAAACCACTTTTGCACTTGTATTAGTGTGGAAAAAACACTTTTCGCACTTGTGTTAGTGTTGAAAAACCACTTTTCGCACTTGTGTTAGTGTTGAAAAACCACTTTTCGCACTTGTGTTGGTGCAGGAAATCACTTTTGCACTTGTATTAGTGTGGAAAAAACACTTTTTGCACTTGTGATAGTGTTGAAAAAACACTTTTCGCACTTGTGTTGATGCAGGAAACCACTTTTGCACTTGTATTAGTGTGGAAAAAACACTTTTTGCACTTGTGATAGTGTTGAAAAACCACTTTTCGCACTTGTGTTAGTGTTGAAAAACCACTTTTCGCACTTGTGTTGGTGCAGGAAACCACTTTTGCACTTGTATTAGTGTGGAAAAAACACTTTTTGCACTTGTGATAGTGTTGAAAAACCACTTTTCGCACTTGTGTTGATGCAGGAAACCACTTTTGCACTTGTATTAGTGTGGAAAAAACACTTTTTGCACTTGTGATAGTGTTGAAAAACCACTTTTCGCACTTGTGTTAGTGTTGAAAAACCACTTTTCGCACTTGTGTTGGTGCAGGAAACCACTTTTGCACTTGTATTAGTGTGGAAAAAACACTTTTTGCACTTCTGATAGTGTTGAAAAACCACTTTTTGCACTTGTGTTAGTGTTGAAAAACCACTTTTCGCACTTGTGTTAGTGTTGAAAAACCACTTTTCACACTTGTGTTGGTGCAGGAAACCACTTTTGCACTTGTATTAGTGTGGAAAAAACACTTTTTGCACTTGTGATAGTGTGGAAAAACCACTTTTCGCACTTGTGTTAGTGTTGAAAAACCACTTTTCGCACTTGTGTTAGTGTTGAAAAACCACTTTTCGTGCTTGTGTTGGTGCAGGAAACCACTTTTGCACTTGTATTAGTGTGGAAAAAACACTTTTTGCACTTGTGATAGTGTTGAAAAACCACTTTTCGCACTTGTGTTCGTGTTGAAAAACCACTTTTCGCACTTGTGTTATTGTTGAAAAACCACTTTTCGCACTTGTGTTGGTGCAAGAAACCACTTTTGCACTTGTATTAGTGTGGAAAAAACACTTTTTGCGCTTGTGATAGTGTTGAAAAACCACTTTTCGCACTTGTGTTAGTGTTGAAAAACCACTTTTAGCACTTGTGTTGGTGCAGGAAACCACTTTTGCACTTGTATTAGTGTGGAAAAAACACTTTTCGCACTTGTGTTAGTGTTGAAAAACCACTTTTCGCACTTGTGTTAGTGTTGAAAAACCACTTTTCGCACTTGTGTTGGTGCAGGAAACCACTTTTGCACTTGTATTAGTGTGGCAAAACCACTATTCGCACTTGTGTTAGTGTTGAAAAACCACTTTTCGCACTTGTGTTAGTGTTGAAAAACCACTTTTCGCACTTGTGTTGGTGCAGGAAACCACTTTTGCACTTGTATTAGTGTGGAAAAAACACTTTTTGCACTTGTGATAGTGTTGAAAAACCACTTTTCACACTTGTGTTAGTGTTGAAAAACCACTTTTCGCACTTGTGTTGGTGCAGGAAACCACTTTTGCACTTGTATTAGTGTGGAAAAACCACACTAATACAGTGTTGGTGCGTGTTGGTGCAGGAAACCACTTTTGCACTTGTATTAGTGTGGAAAAACCACTTTTCGTGAGTGTTGGTGCAGGAAACCACATTTGCACTTGTGTTAGTGTTGAAAAACCACTTTTCGCACTTGTGTTAGTGTTGAAAAACCACTTTTCACACTTGTGTTGGTGCAGGAAACCACTTTTGCACTTGTATTAGTGTGGAAAAAACACTTTTTGCACTTGTGATAGTGTGGAAAAACCACTTTTCGCACTTGTGTTAGTGTTGAAAAACCACTTTTCGCACTTGTGTTAGTGTTGAAAAACCACTTTTCGTGCTTGTGTTGGTGCAGGAAACCACTTTTGCACTTGTATTAGTGTGGAAAAAACACTTTTTGCACTTGTGATAGTGTTGAAAAACCACTTTTCGCACTTGTGTTAGTGTTGAAAAACCACTTTTCGCACTTGTGTTATTGTTGAAAAACCACTTTTCGCACTTGTGTTGGTGCAAGAAACCACTTTTGCACTTGTATTAGTGTGGAAAAAACACTTTTTGCGCTTGTGATAGTGTTGAAAAACCACTTTTCGCACTTGTGTTAGTGTTGAAAAACCACTTTTAGCACTTGTGTTGGTGCAGGAAACCACTTTTGCACTTGTATTAGTGTGGAAAAAACACTTTTCGCACTTGTGTTAGTGTTGAAAAACCACTTTTCGCACTTGTGTTAGTGTTGAAAAACCACTTTTCGCACTTGTGTTGGTGCAGGAAACCACTTTTGCACTTGTATTAGTGTGGAAAAACCACTATTCGCACTTGTGTTAGTGTTGAAAAACCACTTTTCGCACTTGTGTTAGTGTTGAAAAACCACTTTTCGCACTTGTGTTGGTGCAGGAAACCACTTTTGCACTTGTATTAGTGTGGAAAAAACACTTTTTGCACTTGTGATAGTGTTGAAAAACCACTTTTCACACTTGTGTTAGTGTTGAAAAACCACTTTTCGCACTTGTGTTGGTGCAGGAAACCACTTTTGCACTTGTATTAGTGTGGAAAATCCACACTAATACAGTGTTGGTGCGTGTTGGTGCAGGAAACCACTTTTGCACTTGTATTAGTGTGGAAAAACCACTTTTCGTGAGTGTTGGTGCAGGAAACCACTTTTGCACTTGTATTAGTGTGGAAAAACCACTTTTCGCACTTGGGTTAGTATTGAAAAACCACTTTTCGCACTTGTGTTAGTGTTGAAAAACCACTTTTTGCAGTTGTGTTAGTGTTGAAAAACCACTTTTCGCACTTGTGTTGGTGCAGGAAACCACTTTTGCACTTGTATTAGTGTGGAAAAACCACTTTTCGCACTTGTGTTAGTGTTGAAAAACCACTTTTCGCACTTGTGTTGGTGCAGAAAACCACTTTTGCACTTGTATTAGTGTGGAAAAAACACTTTTCGCACTTGTGTTAGTGTTGAAAAACCACTTTTCGCACTTCTGTTAGTGTTGAAAAACCACTTTTCGCACTTGTGTTGGTGCAGGAAACCACTTTTGCACTTGTATTAGTGTGGAAAAAACACTTTTTGCACTTGTGATAGTGTTGAAAAACCACTTTTCGCACTTGTGTTAGTGTTGAAAAACCACTTTTCGCACTTGTGTTATTGTTGAAAAACCACTTTTCGCACTTGTGTTAGTGTTGAAAAACCACTTTTCGCACTTGTGTTATTGTTGAAAAACCACTTTTCGCACTTGTGTTGGTGCAGAAAACCACTTTTGCACTTGTATTAGTGTGGAAAAAACACTTTTTGCACTTGTGATAGTGTTGAAAAACCACTTTTCGCACTTGTGTTAGTGTTGAAAAACCACTTTTCGCACTTGTGTTAGTGTTGAAAAACCACTTTTCGCACTTGTGTTGGTGCAGGAAACCACTTTTGCACTTGTATTAGTGTGGAAAAAACACTTTTTGCACTTGTGATAGTGTTGAAAAACCACTTTTCGCACTTGTGTTAGTGTTGAAAAAGCACTTTTCGCACTTGTGTTGGTGCAGGAAACCACTTTTGCACTTGTATTAGTGTGGAAAAAACACTTTTCGCACTTGTGTTAGTGTTGAAAAACCACTTTTCGCACTTGTGTTAGTGTTGAAAAACCACTTTTCGCACTTGTGTTGGTGCAGGAAATCACTTTTGCACTTGTATTAGTGTGGAAAAAACACTTTTTGCACTTGTGATAGTGTTGAAAAAACACTTTTCGCACTTGTGTTGATGCAGGAAACCACTTTTGCACTTGTATTAGTGTGGAAAAAACACTTTTTGCACTTGTGATAGTGTTGAAAAACCACTTTTCGCACTTGTGTTAGTGTTGAAAAACCACTTTTCACACTTGTGTTGGTGCAGGAAACCACTTTTCGCACTTGTGTTAGTGTTGAAAAACCACTTTTCGCACTTGTGTTGCTGCAGGAAACCACTTTTGCACTTGTATTAGTGTGGAAAAAACACTTTTTGCACTTGTGATAGTGTTGAAAAACCACTTTTCGCACTTGTGTTAGTGTTGAAAAACCACTTTTCGCATTTGTGTTAGTGTTGAAAAACCACTTTTCGCACTTGTGTTAGTGTTGAAAAACCACTTTTCGCACTTGTGTTGCTGCAGGAAACCACTTTTGCACTTGTATTAGTGTGGAAAAACCACTTTTCGCACTTGTGTTAGTGTTGAAAAACCACTTTTCGCACTTGTGTTAGTGTTGAAAAACCACTTTTCGCACTTGTGTTGGTGCAGGAAACCACTTTTGCACTTGTATTAGTGTGGAAAAAACACTTTTTGCACTTGTGATAGTGTTGAAAAACCACTTTTCGCACTTGTGTTAGTGTTGAAAAACCACTTTTCGCACTTGTGTTGGTGCAGGAAACCACTTTTGCACTTGTATTAGTGTGGAAAAACCACTTTTCGCACTTGTGTTAGTGTTGAAAAACCACTTTTCGCACTTGTGTTAGTGTTGAAAAACCACTTTTCGCACTTGTGTTGGTGCAGGAAACCACTTTTGCACTTGTATTAGTGTGGAAAAAACACTTTTTGCACTTGTGTTAGTGTTGAAAACCACTTTTTGCACTTGTGTTAGTGTTGAAAAACCACTTTTCGCACTTGTGTTGGTGCAGGAAACCACTTTTGCACTTGTATTAGTGTGGAAAACCACTTTTCGCACTTGTGTTAGTGTTGAAAAACCACTTTTCGCACTTGTGTTAGTGTTGAAAAACCACTTTTCATACTTGTGTTGGTGCAGGAAACCACTTTTGCACTTGTATTAGTGTGGAAAAAACACTTTTTGCACTTGTGATAGTGTTGAAAAACCACTTTTCGCACTTGTGTTAGTGTTGAAAAACCACTTTTCGCACTTGTGTTGGTGCAGAAAACCACTTTTGCACTTGTATTAGTGTGGAAAAAACACTTTTTGCACTTGTGATAGTGTTGAAAAACCACTTTTCGCACTTGTGTTAGTGTTGAAAAACCACTTTTTGCACTTGTGTTAGTGTTGAAAAACCACTTTTCGCACTTGTGTTGGTGCAGGAAACCACTTTTGCACTTGTATTAGTGTGGAAAAACCACTTTTCGCACTTGTGTTAGTGTTGAAAAACCACTTTTCGCACTTGTGTTAGTTTTGAAAAACCACTTTTCGCACTTGTGTTGGTGCAGGAAACCACTTTTGCACTTGTATTAGTGTGGAAAAAACACTTTTTGCACTTGTGATAGTGTTGAAAAACCACTTTTCGCACTTGTGTTAGTGTTGAAAAACCACTTTTCGCACTTGTGTTGGTGCAGGAAACCACTTTTGCACTTGTATTAGTGTGGAAAAACCACTTTTCGCACTTGTGTTAGTGTTGAAAAACCACTTTTCGCACTTGTGTTAGTGTTGAAAAACCACTTTTCGCACTTGTGTTGGTGCAGGAAACCACTTTTGCACTTGTATTAGTGTGGAAAAAACACTTTTTGCACTTGTGATAGTGTTGAAAAACCACTTTTCGCACCTGTGTTAGTGTTGAAAAACCACTTTTCGCACTTGTGTTAGTGTTGAAAAACCACTTTTCGCACTTGTGTTGGTGCAGAAAACCACTTTTGCACTTGTATTAGTGTGGAAAAAACACTTTTTGCACTTGTGATAGTGTTGAAAAACCACTTTTCGCACTTGTGTTAGTGTTGAAAAACCACTTTTCGCACTTGTGTTAGTGTTGAAAAACCACTTTTCGCACTTGTGTTGGTGCAGGAAACCACTTTTGCACTTGTATTAGTGTGGAAAAAACACTTTTTGCACTTGTGATAGTGTTGAAAAACCACTTTTCGCACTTGTGTTAGTGTTGAAAAAGCACTTTTCGCACTTGTGTTGGTGCAGGAAACCACTTTTGCACTTGTATTAGTGTGGAAAAAACACTTTTCGCACTTGTGTTAGTGTTGAAAAACCACTTTTCGCACTTGTGTTAGTGTTGAAAAACCACTTTTCGCACTTGTGTTGGTGCAGGAAATCACTTTTGCACTTGTATTAGTGTGGAAAAAACACTTTTTGCACTTGTGATAGTGTTGAAAAACCACTTTTTGCACTTGTGTTGATGCAGGAAACCACTTTTGCACTTGTATTAGTGTGGAAAAAACACTTTTTGCACTTGTGATAGTGTTGAAAAACCACTTTTCGCACTTGTGTTAGTGTTGAAAAACCACTTTTCGCACTTGTGTTGGTGCAGGAAACCACTTTTGCACTTGTATTAGTGTGGAAAAAACACTTTTTGCACTTCTGATAGTGTTGAAAAACCACTTTTTGCACTTGTGTTAGTGTTGAAAAACCACTTTTCGCACTTGTGTTAGTGTTGAAAAACCACTTTTCACACTTGTGTTGGTGCAGGAAACCACTTTTGCACTTGTATAAGTGTGGAAAAAACACTTTTTGCACTTGTGATAGTGTGGAAAAACCACTTTTCGCACTTGTGTTAGTGTTGAAAAACCACTTTTCGCACTTGTGTTAGTGTTGAAAAACCACTTTTCGTGCTTGTGTTGGTGCAGGAAACCACTTTTGCACTTGTATTAGTGTGGAAAAAACACTTTTTGCACTTGTGATAGTGTTGAAAAACCACTTTTCGCACTTGTGTTCGTGTTGAAAAACCACTTTTCGCACTTGTGTTATTGTTGAAAAACCACTTTTCGCACTTGTGTTGGTGCAAGAAACCACTTTTGCACTTGTATTAGTGTGGAAAAAACACTTTTTGCGCTTGTGATAGTGTTGAAAAACCACTTTTCGCACTTGTGTTAGTGTTGAAAAACCACTTTTAGCACTTGTGTTGGTGCAGGAAACCACTTTTGCACTTGTATTAGTGTGGAAAAAACACTTTTCGCACTTGTGTTAGTGTTGAAAAACCACTTTTCGCACTTGTGTTAGTGTTGAAAAACCACTTTTCGCACTTGTGTTGGTGCAGGAAACCACGTTTGCACTTGTATTAGTGTGGCAAAACCACTATTCGCACTTGTGTTAGTGTTGAAAAACCACTTTTCGCACTTGTGTTAGTGTTGAAAAACCACTTTTCGCACTTGTGTTGGTGCAGGAAACCACTTTTGCACTTGTATTAGTGTGGAAAAAACACTTTTTGCACTTGTGATAGTGTTGAAAAACCACTTTTCACACTTGTGTTAGTGTTGAAAAACCACTTTTCGCACTTGTGTTGGTGCAGGAAACCACTTTTGCACTTGTATTAGTGTGGAAAAACCACACTAATACAGTGTTGGTGCGTGTTGGTGCAGGAAACCACTTTTGCACTTGTATTAGTGTGGAAAAACCACTTTTCGTGAGTGTTGGTGCAGGAAACCACATTTGCACTTGTATTAGTGTGGAAAAACCACTTTTCGCACTTGGGTTAGTGTTGAAAAACCACTTTTCGCACTTGTGTTAGTGTTGAAAAACCACTTTTTGCAGTTGTGTTAGTGTTGAAAAACCACTTTTCGCACTTGTGTTGGTGCAGGAAACCACTTTTGCACTTGTATTAGTGTGGAAAAACCACTTTTCGCACTTGTGTTAGTGTTGAAAAACCACTTTTCGCACTTGTGTTGGTGCAGAAAACCACTTTTGCACTTGTATTAGTGTGGAAAAAACACTTTTCGCACTTGTGTTAGTGTTGAAAAACCACTTTTCGCACTTCTGTTAGTGTTGAAAAACCACTTTTCGCACTTGTGTTGGTGCAGGAAACCACTTTTGCACTTGTATTAGTGTGGAAAAAACACTTTTTGCACTTGTGATAGTGTTGAAAAACCACTTTTCGCACTTGTGTTAGTGTTGAAAAACCACTTTTCGCACTTGTGTTATTGTTGAAAAACCACTTTTCGCACTTGTGTTGGTGCAGGAAACCACTTTTGCACTTGTATTAGTGTGGAAAAAACACTTTTTGCACTTGTGATAGTGTTGAAAAACCACTTTTCGCAATTGTGTTAGTGTTGAAAAACCACTTTTCGCACTTGTGTTAGTGTTGAAAAACCACTTTTCGCACTTGTGTTGGTGCAGGAAACCACTTTTGCACTTGTATTAGTGTGGAAAAAACACTTTTTGCAATTGATAGTGTTGAAAAACCACTTTTCACACTTGTGTTAGTGTTGAAAAACCACTTTTCGCACTTGTGTTGGTGCAGGAAACCACTTTTGCACTTGTATTAGTGTGGAAAAACCACTTTTCGCACTTATGTTAGTGTTGAAAAACCACTTTTCGCACTTGTGTTAGTGTTGAAAACCACTTTTTGCACTTGTGTTAGTGTTGAAAAACCACTTTTCGCAATTGTGTTGGTGCAGGAAACCACTTTTGCACTTGTATTAGTGTGGAAAAACCACTTTTCGCACTTGTGTTAGTGTTGAAAACCACTTTTCGCACTTGTGTTAGTGTTGAAAAACCACTTTTCGCACTTGTGTTGGTGCAGGAAACCACTTTTGCACTTGTATTAGTGTGGAAAAAACACTTTTTGCACTTGTGATAGTCTTGAAAAACCACTTTTCACACTTGTGTTAGTGTTGAAAAACCACTTTTCGCACTTGTGTTGGTGCAGAAAACCACTTTTGCACTTGTATTAGTGTGGAAAAAACACTTTTTGCACTTGTGATAGTGTTGAAAAACCACTTTTCGCACTTGTGTTAGTGTTGAAAAACCACTTTTCGCACTTGTGTTAGTGTTGAAAAACCACTTTTCGCACTTGTGTTAGTGTTGAAAAACCACTTTTCGCACTTGTGTTGCTGCAGGAAACCACTTTTGCACTTGTATTAGTGTGGAAAAAACACTTTTCGCACTTGTGTTAGTGTTGAAAAACCACTTTTCGCACTTGTGTTAGTGTTGAAAAACCACTTTTCGCACTTGTGTTGGTGCAGGAAACCACTTTTGCACTTGTATTAGTGTGGAAAAAACACTTTTTGCACTTGTGATAGTGTTGAAAAACCACTTTTCGCACTTGTGTTAGTGTTGAAAAAGCACTTTTCGCACTTGTGTTGGTGCAGGAAACCACTTTTGCACTTGTATTAGTGTGGAAAAAACACTTTTCGCACTTGTGTTAGTGTTGAAAAACCACTTTTCGCACTTGTGTTAGTGTTGAAAAACCACTTTTCGCACTTGTGTTGGTGCAGGAAATCACTTTTGCACTTGTATTAGTGTGGAAAAAACACTTTTTGCACTTGTGATAGTGTTGAAAAACCACTTTTCGCACTTGTGTTGATGCAGGAAACCACTTTTGCACTTGTATTAGTGTGGAAAAAACACTTTTTGCACTTGTGATAGTGTTGAAAAACCACTTTTCGCACTTGTGTTAGTGTTGAAAAACCACTTTTCGCACTTGTGTTGGTGCAGGAAACCACTTTTGCACTTGTATTAGTGTGGAAAAAACACTTTTTGCACTTGTGATAGTGTTGAAAAACCACTTTTTGCACTTGTGTTAGTGTTGAAAAACCACTTTTCGCACTTGTGTTAGTGTTGAAAAACCACTTTTCACACTTGTGTTGGTGCAGGAAACCACTTTTGCACTTGTATTAGTGTGGAAAAAACACTTTTTGCACTTGTGATAGTGTGGAAAAACCACTTTTCGCACTTGTGTTAGTGTTGAAAAACCACTTTTCGCACTTGTGTTAGTGTTGAAAAACCACTTTTCGTGCTTGTGTTGGTGCAGGAAACCACTTTTGCACTTGTATTAGTGTGGAAAAAACACTTTTTGCACTTGTGATAGTGTTGAAAAACCACTTTTCGCACTTGTGTTAGTGTTGAAAAACCACTTTTCGCACTTGTGTTATTGTTGAAAAACCACTTTTCGCACTTGTGTTGGTGCAAGAAACCACTTTTGCACTTGTATTAGTGTGGAAAAAACACTTTTTGCGCTTGTGATAGTGTTGAAAAACCACTTTTCGCACTTGTGTTAGTGTTGAAAAACCACTTTTAGCACTTGTGTTGGTGCAGGAAACCACTTTTGCACTTGTATTAGTGTGGAAAAAACACTTTTCGCACTTGTGTTAGTGTTGAAAAACCACTTTTCGCACTTGTGTTAGTGTTGAAAAACCACTTTTCGCACTTGTGTTGGTGCAGGAAACCACTTTTGCACTTGTATTAGTGTGGAAAAACCACTATTCGCACTTGTGTTAGTGTTGAAAAACCACTTTTCGCACTTGTGTTAGTGTTGAAAAACCACTTTTCGCACTTGTGTTGGTGCAGGAAACCACTTTTGTACTTGTATTAGTGTGGAAAAAACACTTTTTGCACTTGTGATAGTGTTGAAAAACCACTTTTCACACTTGTGTTAGTGTTGAAAAACCACTTTTCGCACTTGTGTTGGTGCAGGAAACCACTTTTGCACTTGTATTAGTGTGGAAAATCCACACTAATACAGTGTTGGTGCGTGTTGGTGCAGGAAACCACTTTTGCACTTGTATTAGTGTGGAAAAACCACTTTTCGTGAGTGTTGGTGCAGGAAACCACTTTTGCACTTGTATTAGTGTGGAAAAACCACTTTTCGCACTTGGGTTAGTATTGAAAAACCACTTTTCGCACTTGTGTTAGTGTTGAAAAACCACTTTTTGCAGTTGTGTTAGTGTTGAAAAACCACTTTTCGCACTTGTGTTGGTGCAGGAAACCACTTTTGCACTTGTATTAGTGTGGAAAAACCACTTTTCGCACTTGTGTTAGTGTTGAAAAACCACTTTTCGCACTTGTGTTGGTGCAGAAAACCACTTTTGCACTTGTATTAGTGTGGAAAAAACACTTTTCGCACTTGTGTTAGTGTTGAAAAACCACTTTTCGCACTTCTGTTAGTGTTGAAAAACCACTTTTCGCACTTGTGTTGGTGCAGGAAACCACTTTTGCACTTGTATTAGTGTGGAAAAAACACTTTTTGCACTTGTGATAGTGTTGAAAAACCACTTTTCGCACTTGTGTTAGTGTTGAAAAACCACTTTTCGCACTTGTGTTATTGTTGAAAAACCACTTTTCGCACTTGTGTTAGTGTTGAAAAACCACTTTTCGCACTTGTGTTATTGTTGAAAAACCACTTTTCGCACTTGTGTTAGTGTTGAAAAAGCATTTTTCGCACTTGTGTTGGTGCAGGAAACCACTTTTGCACTTGTATTAGTGTGGAAAAAACACTTTTCGCACTTGTGTTAGTGTTGAAAAACCACTTTTCGCACTTGTGTTAGTGTTGAAAAACCACTTTTCGCACTTGTGTTGGTGCAGGAAATCACTTTTGCACTTGTATTAGTGTGGAAAAAACACTTTTTGCACTTGTGATAGTGTTGAAAAAACACTTTTCGCACTTGTGTTGATGCAGGAAACCACTTTTGCACTTGTATTAGTGTGGAAAAAACACTTTTTGCACTTGTGATAGTGTTGAAAAACCACTTTTCGCACTTGTGTTAGTGTTGAAAAACCACTTTTCGCACTTGTGTTGGTGCAGGAAACCACTTTTGCACTTGTATTAGTGTGGAAAAAACACTTTTTGCACTTCTGATAGTGTTGAAAAACCACTTTTTGCACTTGTGTTAGTGTTGAAAAACCACTTTTCGCACTTGTGTTAGTGTTGAAAAACCACTTTTCACACTTGTGTTGGTGCAGGAAACCACTTTTGCACTTGTATTAGTGTGGAAAAAACACTTTTTGCACTTGTGATAGTGTGGAAAAACCACTTTTCGCACTTGTGTTAGTGTTGAAAAACCACTTTTCGCACTTGTGTTAGTGTTGAAAAACCACTTTTCGTGCTTGTGTTGGTGCAGGAAACCACTTTTGCACTTGTATTAGTGTGGAAAAAACACTTTTTGCACTTGTGATAGTGTTGAAAAACCACTTTTCGCACTTGTGTTCGTGTTGAAAAACCACTTTTCGCACTTGTGTTATTGTTGAAAAACCACTTTTCGCACTTGTGTTGGTGCAAGAAACCACTTTTGCACTTGTATTAGTGTGGAAAAAACACTTTTTGCGCTTGTGATAGTGTTGAAAAACCACTTTTACGCACTTGTGTTAGTGTTGAAAAACCACTTTTAGCACTTGTGTTGGTGCAGGAAACCACTTTTGCACTTGTATTAGTGTGGAAAAAACACTTTTCGCACTTGTGTTAGTGTTGAAAAACCACTTTTCGCACTTGTGTTAGTGTTGAAAAACCACTTTTCGCACTTGTGTTGGTGCAGGAAACCACTTTTGCACTTGTATTAGTGTGGAAAAACCACTATTCGCACTTGTGTTAGTGTTGAAAAACCACTTTTCGCACTTGTGTTAGTGTTGAAAAACCACTTTTCGCACTTGTGTTGGTGCAGGAAACCACTTTTGCACTTGTATTAGTGTGGAAAAAACACTTTTTGCACTTGTGATAGTGTTGAAAAACCACTTTTCACACTTGTGTTAGTGTTGAAAAACCACTTTTCGCACTTGTGTTGGTGCAGGAAACCACTTTTGCACTTGTATTAGTGTGGAAAAACCACACTAATACAGTGTTGGTGCGTGTTGGTGCAGGAAACCACTTTTGCACTTGTATTAGTGTGGAAAAACCACTTTTCGTGAGTGTTGGTGCAGGAAACCACTTTTGCACTTGTATTAGTGTGGAAAAACCACTTTTCGCACTTGGGTTAGTGTTGAAAAACCACTTTTCGCACTTGTGTTAGTGTTGAAAAACCACTTTTTGCAGTTGTGTTAGTGTTGAAAAACCACTTTTCGCACTTGTGTTGGTGCAGGAAACCACTTTTGCACTTGTATTAGTGTGGAAAAACCACTTTTCGCACTTGTGTTAGTGTTGAAAAACCACTTTTCGCACTTGTGTTGGTGCAGAAAACCACTTTTGCACTTGTATTAGTGTGGAAAAAACACTTTTCGCACTTGTGTTAGTGTTGAAAAACCACTTTTCGCACTTCTGTTAGTGTTGAAAAACCACTTTTCGCACTTGTGTTGGTGCAGGAAACCACTTTTGCACTTGTATTAGTGTGGAAAAAACACTTTTTGCACTTGTGATAGTGTTGAAAAACCACTTTTCGCACTTGTGTTAGTGTTGAAAAACCACTTTTCGCACTTGTGTTATTGTTGAAAAACCACTTTTCGCACTTGTGTTGGTGCAGGAAACCACTTTTGCACTTGTATTAGTGTGGAAAAAACACTTTTTGCACTTGTGATAGTGTTGAAAAACCACTTTTCGCAATTGTGTTAGTGTTGAAAAACCACTTTTCGCACTTGTGTTAGTGTTGAAAAACCACTTTTCGCACTTGTGTTGGTGCAGGAAACCACTTTTGCACTTGTATTAGTGTGGAAAAAACACTTTTTGCAATTGATAGTGTTGAAAAACCACTTTTCACACTTGTGTTAGTGTTGAAAAACCACTTTTCGCACTTGTGTTGGTGCAGGAAACCACTTTTGCACTTGTATTAGTGTGGAAAAACCACTTTTCACACTTATGTTAGTGTTGAAAAACCACTTTTCGCACTTGTGTTAGTGTTGAAAACCACTTTTTGCACTTGTGTTAGTGTTGAAAAACCACTTTTCGCAATTGTGTTGGTGCAGGAAACCACTTTTGCACTTGTATTAGTGTGGAAAAACCACTTTTCGCACTTGTGTTAGTGTTGAAAACCACTTTTCGCACTTGTGTTAGTGTTGAAAAACCACTTTTCGCACTTGTGTTGGTGCAGGAAACCACTTTTGCACTTGTATTAGTGTGGAAAAAACACTTTTTGCACTTGTGATAGTCTTGAAAAACCACTTTTCACACTTGTGTTAGTGTTGAAAAACCACTTTTCGCACTTGTGTTGGTGCAGAAAACCACTTTTGCACTTGTATTAGTGTGGAAAAAACACTTTTTGCACTTGTGATAGTGTTGAAAAACCACTTTTCGCACTTGTGTTAGTGTTGAAAAACCACTTTTCGCACTTGTGTTAGTGTTGAAAAACCACTTTTCGCACTTGTGTTAGTGTTGAAAAACCACTTTTCGCACTTGTGTTGCTGCAGGAAACCACTTTTGCACTTGTATTAGTGTGGAAAAAACACTTTTCGCACTTGTGTTAGTGTTGAAAAACCACTTTTCGCACTTGTGTTAGTGTTGAAAAACCACTTTTCGCACTTGTGTTGGTGCAGGAAACCACTTTTGCACTTGTATTAGTGTGGAAAAAACACTTTTTGCACTTGTGATAGTGTTGAAAAACCACTTTTCGCACTTGTGTTAGTGTTGAAAAAGCACTTTTCGCACTTGTGTTGGTGCAGGAAACCACTTTTGCACTTGTATTAGTGTGGAAAAAACACTTTTCGCACTTGTGTTAGTGTTGAAAAACCACTTTTCGCACTTGTGTTAGTGTTGAAAAACCACTTTTCGCACTTGTGTTGGTGCAGGAAATCACTTTTGCACTTGTATTAGTGTGGAAAAAACACTTTTTGCACTTGTGATAGTGTTGAAAAACCACTTTTCGCACTTGTGTTGATGCAGGAAACCACTTTTGCACTTGTATTAGTGTGGAAAAAACACTTTTTGCACTTGTGATAGTGTTGAAAAACCACTTTTCGCACTTGTGTTAGTGTTGAAAAACCACTTTTCGCACTTGTGTTGGTGCAGGAAACCACTTTTGCACTTGTATTAGTGTGGAAAAAACACTTTTTGCACTTGTGATAGTGTTGAAAAACCACTTTTTGCACTTGTGTTAGTGTTGAAAAACCACTTTTCGCACTTGTGTTAGTGTTGAAAAACCACTTTTCACACTTGTGTTGGTGCAGGAAACCACTTTTGCACTTGTATTAGTGTGGAAAAAACACTTTTTGCACTTGTGATAGTGTGGAAAAACCACTTTTCGCACTTGTGTTAGTGTTGAAAAACCACTTTTCGCACTTGTGTTAGTGTTGAAAAACCACTTTTCGTGCTTGTGTTGGTGCAGGAAACCACTTTTGCACTTGTATTAGTGTGGAAAAAACACTTTTTGCACTTGTGATAGTGTTGAAAAACCACTTTTCGCACTTGTGTTAGTGTTGAAAAACCACTTTTCGCACTTGTGTTATTGTTGAAAAACCACTTTTCGCACTTGTGTTGGTGCAAGAAACCACTTTTGCACTTGTATTAGTGTGGAAAAAACACTTTTTGCGCTTGTGATAGTGTTGAAAAACCACTTTTCGCACTTGTGTTAGTGTTGAAAAACCACTTTTAGCACTTGTGTTGGTGCAGGAAACCACTTTTGCACTTGTATTAGTGTGGAAAAAACACTTTTCGCACTTGTGTTAGTGTTGAAAAACCACTTTTCGCACTTGTGTTAGTGTTGAAAAACCACTTTTCGCACTTGTGTTGGTGCAGGAAACCACTTTTGCACTTGTATTAGTGTGGAAAAACCACTATTCGCACTTGTGTTAGTGTTGAAAAACCACTTTTCGCACTTGTGTTAGTGTTGAAAAACCACTTTTCGCACTTGTGTTGGTGCAGGAAACCACTTTTGCACTTGTATTAGTGTGGAAAAAACACTTTTTGCACTTGTGATAGTGTTGAAAAACCACTTTTCACACTTGTGTTAGTGTTGAAAAACCACTTTTCGCACTTGTGTTGGTGCAGGAAACCACTTTTGCACTTGTATTAGTGTGGAAAATCCACACTAATACAGTGTTGGTGCGTGTTGGTGCAGGAAACCACTTTTGCACTTGTATTAGTGTGGAAAAACCACTTTTCGTGAGTGTTGGTGCAGGAAACCACTTTTGCACTTGTATTAGTGTGGAAAAACCACTTTTCGCACTTGGGTTAGTATTGAAAAACCACTTTTCGCACTTGTGTTAGTGTTGAAAAACCACTTTTTGCAGTTGTGTTAGTGTAGAAAAACCACTTTTCGCACTTGTGTTGGTGCAGGAAACCACTTTTGCACTTGTATTAGTGTGGAAAAACCACTTTTCGCACTTGTGTTAGTGTTGAAAAACCACTTTTCGCACTTGTGTTGGTGCAGAAAACCACTTTTGCACTTGTATTAGTGTGGAAAAAACACTTTTCGCACTTGTGTTAGTGTTGAAAAACCACTTTTCGCACTTCTGTTAGTGTTGAAAAACCACTTTTCGCACTTGTGTTGGTGCAGGAAACCACTTTTGCACTTGTATTAGTGTGGAAAAAACACTTTTTGCACTTGTGATAGTGTTGAAAAACCACTTTTCGCACTTGTGTTAGTGTTGAAAAACCACTTTTCGCACTTGTGTTATTGTTGAAAAACCACTTTTCGCACTTGTGTTGGTGCAGGAAACCACTTTTGCACTTGTATTAGTGTGGAAAAAACACTTTTTGCACTTGTGATAGTGTTGAAAAACCACTTTTCGCAATTGTGTTAGTGTTGAAAAACCACTTTTCGCACTTGTGTTAGTGTTGAAAAACCACTTTTCGCACTTGTGTTGGTGCAGGAAACCACTTTTGCACTTGTATTAGTGTGGAAAAAACACTTTTTGCAATTGATAGTGTTGAAAAACCACTTTTCACACTTGTGTTAGTGTTGAAAAACCACTTTTCGCACTTGTGTTGGTGCAGGAAACCACTTTTGCACTTGTATTAGTGTGGAAAAACCACTTTTCGCACTTATGTTAGTGTTGAAAAACCACTTTTCGCACTTGTGTTAGTGTTGAAAACCACTTTTTGCACTTGTGTTAGTGTTGAAAAACCACTTTTCGCAATTGTGTTGGTGCAGGAAACCACTTTTGCACTTGTATTAGTGTGGAAAAACCACTTTTCGCACTTGTGTTAGTGTTGAAAACCACTTTTCGCACTTGTGTTAGTGTTGAAAAACCACTTTTCGCACTTGTGTTGGTGCAGGAAACCACTTTTGCACTTGTATTAGTGTGGAAAAAACACTTTTTGCACTTGTGATAGTCTTGAAAAACCACTTTTCACACTTGTGTTAGTGTTGAAAAACCAGTTTTCGCACTTGTGTTGGTGCAGAAAACCACTTTTGCACTTATATTAGTGTGGAAAAAACACTTTTTGCACTTGTGATAGTGTTGAAAAACCACTTTTCGCACTTGTGTTAGTGTTGAAAAACCACTTTTCGCACTTGTGTTAGTGTTGAAAAACCACTTTTCGCACTTGTGTTAGTGTTGAAAAACCACTTTTCGCACTTGTGTTGCTGCAGGAAACCACTTTTGCACTTGTATTAGTGTGGAAAAACCACTTTTCGCACTTGTGTTAGTGTTGAAAAACCACTTTTCGCACTTGTGTTAGTGTTGAAAAACCACTTTTCGCACTTGTGTTGGTGCAGGAAACCACTTTTGCACTTGTATTAGTGTGGAAAAACACTTTTTGCACTTGTGATAGTGTTGAAAAACCACTTTTCGCACTTGTTTTAGTGTTGAAAAACCACTTTTCGCACTTGTGTTGGTGCAGGAAACCACTTTTGCACTTGTATTAGTGTGGAAAAACCACTTTTCGCACTTGTGTTAGTGTTGAAAAACCACTTTTCGCACTTGTGTTAGTGTTGAAAAACCACTTTTCGCACTTGTGTTGGTGCAGGAAACCACTTTTGCACTTGTATTAGTGTGGAAAAAACACTTTTTGCACTTGTGTTAGTGTTGAAAACCACTTTTTGCACTTGTGTTAGTGTTGAAAAACCACTTTTCGCACTTGTGTTGGTGCAGGAAACCACTTTTGCACTTGTATTAGTGTGGAAAAACCACTTTTCGCACTTGTGTTAGTGTTGAAAAACCACTTTTCGCACTTGTGTTAGTGTTGAAAAACCACTTTTCATACTTGTGTTGGTGCAGGAAACCACTTTTGCACTTGTATTAGTGTGGAAAAAACACTTTTTGCACTTGTGATAGTGTTGAAAAACCACTTTTCGCACTTGTGTTAGTGTTGAAAAACCACTTTTCGCACTTGTGTTGGTGCAGAAAACCACTTTTGCACTTGTATTAGTGTGGAAAAAACACTTTTTGCACTTGTGATAGTGTTGAAAAACCACTTTTCGCACTTGTGTTAGTGTTGAAAAACCACTTTTTGCACTTGTGTTAGTGTTGAAAAACCACTTTTCGCACTTGTGTTGGTGCAGGAAACCACTTTTGCACTTGTATTAGTGTGGAAAAACCACTTTTCGCACTTGTGTTAGTGTTGAAAAACCACTTTTCGCACTTGTGTTAGTGTTGAAAAACAACTTTTCGCACTTGTGTTGGTGCAGGAAACCACTTTTGCACTTGTATTAGTGTGGAAAAAACACTTTTTGCACTTGTGATAGTGTTGAAAAACCACTTTTCGCACTTGTGTTAGTGTTGAAAAACCACTTTTCGCACTTGTGTTGGTGCAGGAAACCACTTTTGCACTTGTATTAGTGTGGAAAAACCACTTTTCGCACTTGTGTTAGTGTTGAAAAACCACTTTTCGCACTTGTGTTAGTGTTGAAAAACCACTTTTCGCACTTGTGTTGGTGCAGGAAACCACTTTTGCACTTGTATTAGTGTGGAAAAAACACTTTTTGCACTTGTGATAGTGTTGAAAAACCACTTTTCGCACCTGTGTTAGTGTTGAAAAACCACTTTTCGCACTTGTGTTAGTGTTGAAAAACCACTTTTCGCACTTGTGTTGGTGCAGAAAACCACTTTTGCACTTGTATTAGTGTGGAAAAAACACTTTTTGCACTTGTGATAGTGTTGAAAAACCACTTTTCGCACTTGTGTTAGTGTTGAAAAACCACTTTTCGCACTTGTGTTAGTGTTGAAAAACCACTTTTCGCACTTGTGTTGGTGCAGGAAACCACTTTTGCACTTGTATTAGTGTGGAAAAAACACTTTTTGCACTTGTGATAGTGTTGAAAAACCACTTTTCGCACTTGTGTTAGTGTTGAAAAAGCACTTTTCGCACTTGTGTTGGTGCAGGAAACCACTTTTGCACTTGTATTAGTGTGGAAAAAACACTTTTCGCACTTGTGTTAGTGTTGAAAAACCACTTTTCGCACTTGTGTTAGTGTTGAAAAACCACTTTTCGCACTTGTGTTGGTGCAGGAAATCACTTTTGCACTTGTATTAGTGTGGAAAAAACACTTTTTGCACTTGTGATAGTGTTGAAAAACCACTTTTCGCACTTGTGTTGATGCAGGAAACCACTTTTGCACTTGTATTAGTGTGGAAAAAACACTTTTTGCACTTGTGATAGTGTTGAAAAACCACTTTTCGCACTTGTGTTAGTGTTGAAAAACCACTTTTCGCACTTGTGTTGGTGCAGGAAACCACTTTTGCACTTGTATTAGTGTGGAAAAAACACTTTTTGCACTTGTGATAGTGTTGAAAAACCACTTTTTGCACTTGTGTTAGTGTTGAAAAACCACTTTTCGCACTTGTGTTAGTGTTGAAAAACCACTTTTCACACTTGTGTTGGTGCAGGAAACCACTTTTGCACTTGTATTAGTGTGGAAAAAACACTTTTTGCACTTGTGATAGTGTGGAAAAACCACTTTTCGCACTTGTGTTAGTGTTGAAAAACCACTTTTCGCACTTGTGTTAGTGTTGAAAAACCACTTTTCGTGCTTGTGTTGGTGCAGGAAACCACTTTTGCACTTGTATTAGTGTGGAAAAAACACTTTTTGCACTTGTGATAGTGTTGAAAAACCACTTTTCGCACTTGTGTTAGTGTTGAAAAACCACTTTTCGCACTTGTGTTATTGTTGAAAAACCACTTTTCGCACTTGTGTTGGTGCAAGAAACCACTTTTGCACTTGTATTAGTGTGGAAAAAACACTTTTTGCGCTTGTGATAGTGTTGAAAAACCACTTTTCGCACTTGTGTTAGTGTTGAAAAACCACTTTTAGCACTTGTGTTGGTGCAGGAAACCACTTTTGCACTTGTATTAGTGTGGAAAAAACACTTTTCGCACTTGTGTTAGTGTTGAAAAACCACTTTTCGCACTTCTGTTAGTGTTGAAAAACCACTTTTCGCACTTGTGTTGGTGCAGGAAACCACTTTTGCACTTGTATTAGTGTGGAAAAACCACTATTCGCACTTGTGTTAGTGTTGAAAAACCACTTTTCGCACTTGTGTTAGTGTTGAAAAACCACTTTTCGCACTTGTGTTGGTGCAGGAAACCACTTTTGCACTTGTATTAGTGTGGAAAAAACACTTTTTGCACTTGTGATAGTGTTGAAAAACCACTTTTCACACTTGTGTTAGTGTTGAAAAACCACTTTTCGCACTTGTGTTGGTGCAGGAAACCACTTTTGCACTTGTATTAGTGTGGAAAAACCACACTAATACAGTGTTGGTGCGTGTTGGTGCAGGAAACCACTTTTGCACTTGTATTAGTGTGGAAAAACCACTTTTCGTGAGTGTTGGTGCAGGAAACCACTTTTGCACTTGTATTAGTGTGGAAAAACCACTTTTCGCACTTGGGTTAGTGTTGAAAAACCACTTTTCGCACTTGTGTTAGTGTTGAAAAACCACTTTTTGCAGTTGTGTTAGTGTTGAAAAACCACTTTTCGCACTTGTGTTGGTGCAGGAAACCACTTTTGCACTTGTATTAGTGTGGAAAAACCACTTTTCGCACTTGTGTTAGTGTTGAAAAACCACTTTTCGCACTTGTGTTAGTGTTGAAAAACCACTTTCCGCACTTGTGTTGGTGCAGGAAACCACTTTTGCACTTGTATTAGTGTGGAAAAAACACTTTTTGCACTTGTGATAGTGTTGAAAAACCACTTTTCGCACTTGTGTTAGTGTTGAAAAACCACTTTTCGCACTTGTGTTGGTGCAGGAAACCACTTTTGCACTTGTATTAGTGTGGAAAAAACACTTTTTGCACTTGTGATAGTGTTGAAAAACCACTTTTCACACTTGTGTTAGTGTTGAAAAACCGCTTTTCGCACTTGTGTTGGTGCAGGAAACCACTTTTGCACTTGTATTAGTGTGGAAAAACCACTTTTCGCACTTGGGTTAGTGTTGAAAAACCACTTTTCGCACTTGTGTTAGTGTTGAAAACCACTTTTTGCACTTGTGTTAGTGTTGAAAAACCACTTTTCGCACTTGTGTTGGTGCAGGAAACCACTTTTGCACTTGTATTAGTGTGGAAAAAACCACTTTTCGCACTTGTGTTAGTGTTGAAAACCACTTTTCGCACTTGTGTTAGTGTTGAAAAACCACTTTTCGCACTTGTGTTGGTGCAGGAAACCACTTTTGCACTTGTATTGGTGTGGAAAAAACACTTTTTGCACTTGTGATAGTGTTGAAAAACCACTTTTCACACTTGTGTTAGTGTTGAAAAACCACTTTTCGCACTTGTGTTGGTGCAGGAACCACTTTTGCACTTGTATTAGTGTGGAAAAACCACTTTTCGCACTTGGGTTAGTGTTGAAAAAACCACTTTTCGCACTTGTGTTAGTGTTGAAAAACCACTTTTTGCAGTTGTGTTAGTGTTGAAAAACCACTTTTCGCACTTGTGTTGGTGCAGGAAACCACTTTTGCACTTGTATTAGTGTGGAAAAACCACTTTTCGCACTTGTGTTAGTGTTGAAAAACCACTTTTCGCACTTGTGTTAGTGTTGAAAAACCACTTTTCGCACTTGTGTTGGTGCAGGAAACCACTTTTGCACTTGTATTAGTGTGGAAAAAAACACTTTTTGCACTTGTGATAGTGTTGAAAAACCACTTTTCGCACTTGTGTTAGTGTTGAAAAACCACTTTTCGCACTTGTGTTAGTGTTGAAAAACCACTTTTCGCACTTGTGTTGGTGCAGGAAACCACTTTTGCACTTGTATTAGTGTGGAAAAAACACTTTTTGCACTTGTGATAGTGTTGAAAAACCACTTTTCACACTTGTGTTAGTGTTGAAAAACCGCTTTTCGCACTTGTGTTGGTGCAGGAAACCACTTTTGCACTTGTATTAGTGTGGAAAAAACACTTTTTGCACTTGTGATAGTGTTGAAAAACCACTTTTCGCACTTGTGTTAGTGTTGAAAAACCACTTTTCGCACTTGTGTTTATTGTTGAAAAACCACTTTTCGCACTTGTGTTGGTGCAAGAAACCACTTTTGCACTTGTATTAGTGTGAAAAAACACTTTTTGCGCTTGTGATAGTGTTGAAAAACCACTTTTCGCACTTGTGTTAGTGTTGACAAACCACTTTTAGCACTTGTGTTGGTGCAGGAAACCACTTTTGCACTTGTATTAGTGTGGAAAAAAACACTTTTCGCACTTGTGTTAGTGTTGAAAAACCACTTTTCGCACTTGTGTTAGTGTTGAAAAACCACTTTTCGCACTTGTGTTGGTGCAGGAAACCACTTTTGCACTTGTATTAGTGTGGAAAAACCACTATTCGCACTTGTGTTAGTGTTGAAAAACCACTTTTCGCACTTGTGTTAGTGTTGAAAAACCACTTTTCGCACTTGTGTTGGTGCAGGAAACCACTTTTGCACTTGTATTAGTGTGGAAAAAACACTTTTTGCACTTGTGATAGTGTTGAAAAACCACTTTTCACACTTGTGTTAGTGTTGAAAAACCACTTTCGCACTTGTGTTGGTGCAGGAAACCACTTTTGCACTTG